>NW_027461878.1:300000-470000 GCF_050947455.1 Rhinoderma darwinii | reverse complement strand
TTCTAAGAGCAAGAATAGACTGTCGAGTTTCACATGAAAACTCTCTTTTTCTAGCCATTTTGAGAGTTTAATCGAACCCACAAATGTAATGCTCCAAATTCTCAACTAGCTCAAAGGAAGGTCAGTTTTATGGCTCCTCTAAACAGCAAAACTGTTTACAGCGGTGCTAACATAATTGCACAAGGGTTTTCAAGTGTTTTCTAATCATCCATTAGCCTTCTAACACAGTTAGCAAACACAATGTACCATTAGAACACTGGAGTGATGGTTGCTGGAAATGGGCCTCTATACACCTATGTAGATATTGCATTAAAACCAGACGTTTACAGCTAGAATAGTCATTTACCACATTAACAATGGATAGAGTGTATTTCTGATTAATTGAATGTTATCTTCATTGGAAAAAACTGCTTTTCTTTCAAAAATAAGGAAATTTCTAAGTGACGCTAAACTTTTGAACGGTAGTGTATATGGTCTGCAGAATGCCTGTGTAGGACTGATATCTGTCACTATATGGTGGGAATATTGGTCTTTGTTTTACTACACACGTTTTTAGTACACAATTAAGAGTGTTCACATTATTTCTATATATTTGAAGTGTAGACCCCCAAGAATTATTTCCTTTGGTGGGTCCAAGGTCCTCAGTCAGACACTGAGTGTACACATCCTTGCATTAAGATATTGTATTACTGTCTGTAGCCTTAGAGGAGAATTTATTAACTTTGCTAAGCCGCTTATCTGGCAAAGAAAAGTCGCAATTTGCAGGAACGTTTTTGGTCAGTTTACGCTGCCTTTGGCACTTTTTTGAAAAGTGTGTGTTGCTTTGCTTTTGTATGCTCTGGGACGCCTCTAGTTTCTTCTGAACCTGGGCCCAGACTGTGGACAGTTCCCGATGAACGAGATCTACCTCGGGATTGTTGGAACCACCAGGTGAAACAGAGGAGAACCGTGGATTAAACCCAAAATTACAGAAAAATGGGGAGACCCCTGATGAGTGACTGACCCGGTTATTAAGGGAAAATTTGGCGAGGGAAATGAAGGAGACCCAATCATATTGACAGTCAGAGATAAAACACATTAAATATTGTTCTAGAGACTGATTAGTCCTCCAGAACGGACCCCTAAATAAATATAGACCCAAGACTAGACCCCTAAATAAATACAGACCCCAGACCAGTTCCCTAAATAAATACAGACCACAGACCAGACCCCTAAATAAATACAGACCCAAGACTAGACCCCTAAATAAATACAGACCCAAGACTAGACCCCTAAATAAATACAGACCCCAGACCGGACCCCTAAATAAATACAGACCCCCAGACCAGTTCCCTAAATAAATACAGACCACAGACCAGACCCCTAAATAAATACAGACCCAAGACTGGACCCCTAAAAAAATACAGACCCCAGACCAGACCCCTAAATAATTATAGACCCCAGCCTATATCCCTAAATAAATGCAGACCTCAGACCGGACCCCTAAATAAATACAGACCCCAGACTAGACCCCTAAATCAATGGAGACCCCAGACCAGATCCCTAAATAAATAACAGACCCAGACCAGACCCCTAAATAAATGCAGACCCCAGACCAGACCCCTAAATAAATACAGACCCCAGACCAGACCTCTAAATAAATACAGACCCCAGACCAGACCCCTAAATAAATACAGACCCCAGACCAGACCCCTAAATAAATGCAGACCCCAGACTAGATCCCTAAATAAATACAGACCCCAGACCAGACCTCTAAATAAATACAGACCACAGACCAGACCCCTAAATAAATACAGACCCCAGACCAGACCTCTAAATAAATACAGACCCCAGACCAGACCCCTAAATAAATACAGACCCCAGACCAGACCCCTAAATAAATGCAGACCCCAGACCAGACCCCTAAATAAATACAGGCCCCAGACCGGACCCCTAAATAATTACAGACCCCTAAAACAATCCGATAGAATACCAACAGACAGAATTCAATAAAAAATAGTGCTCAAAGAGGTAATAGGTAATAAACTGTAAAGCATCGTTGCTGACTATATTACATGCACTATATTGAATCCTGAGTGAAAACCAAGATATACTTGGTGCATCGATCAACAATTTACATGAGATTAAACCAAGAAAATATGATCGACTTCAGCACACGATATTTGAAAAAATATACAAATTTTTATTAAATTACATACATGAGACAATTAAAAAGTAGAACAGGGGATGAGTCACACAACAAAAGACGTCAAAATCAGTGAAAAACCGGGTAAGAGTATAATGTCACTGTGTACATGTTACGTTATAACAGCAGAAGTGAAACATGCATATGATAAGATCGAGAAGTGATATTCAATTGAAATCAGGGCTGATTAGGGCCAAGTATGTCCAAAGATGACAAAAATATAGTCGTAATAAAATATAGTACTGGTAATGGAAGCGATATCTATGTAAGAGCAAAAAGTAAGTACGAATCGCAGATGTACAGCAGTACCATATCTCAGATAGATTGAAGTCAGTGGATGATCAAGAATAATAAGCAATCAGGGCCGATTGGGGCCAAGTATGTCCAAAGACGACAAGAAATATAGTCGTAAGAAAATATAGTACTGGTAATGGAAGCGATATCTATGTAAGAGCAAAAAGTAAGTACGAATCGCAGATGTACAGCAGTACCATATCTCAGATAGATTGAAGTCAGTGGATGATCAAGAATAATAAGCAATCAGGGCCGATTGGGGCCAAGTATGTCCAAAGACGACAAGAAATATAGTCGTAAGAAAATATAGTACTGGTAATGGAAGCGATATCTATGTAAGAGCAAAAAGTAAGTACGAATCGCAGATGTACAGCAGTACCATATCTCAGATAGATTGAAGTCAGTGGATGATCAAGAATAATAAGCAATCAGGGCCGATTGGGGCCAAGTATGTCCAAAGACGACAAGAAATATAGTCGTAAGAAAATATAGTACTGGTAACCCTAAAACAATGCAGACCACAGACCAGACCACTAAATAATTACAGACCCCAGACAAGACCCCTAAATGAATTCAGACTACAGACCGGACCCCTAATAAAATACAGACCCCAGAGTGGACCCCTAAATAAATACAGACCCCGAGCTAGACCCCTAAATAAATGCAGACCCCAGACTGGACCCCTAAATAAATACAGACCCCAGACCAGACCCCTAAATGAATTCAGACTACAGACCGGACCCCTAATAAAATACAGACCCCAGAGTGGACCCCTAAATAAATACAGACCCCGAGCTAGACCCCTAAATAAATGCAGACCCCAGACTGGACCCCTAAATAAATACAGACCCCAGACCAGACCCCTAAATGAATTCAGACTACAGACCGGACCCCTAATAAAATACAGACCCCAGAGTGGACCCCTAAATAAATACAGACCCCAGACTAGACCCCAAAATAAATGCAGACCCCAGACTGGACCCCTAAATAAATACAGACCCCAGACCAGACCCTTAAATCAATGCAGACCACAGACCAGACCCCTAAATAATTACAGACCCCTAAAACAATGCAGACCACAGACCAGACCACTAAATAATTACAGACCCCAGAAGAGACCCCTAAATGAATTCAGACTACAGACCGGACCCCTAAATCACACAGACATCAGACTGGACCCCTAAAAAAATACAGACCACAGACTGGACCCCTAAATAAATACAGACCCCAGACTAGACCCCTAAAAGAATACAGACCCCAGACTAGACCCCTAAAAGAATACAGACCCCAGACTAGACCCCTAAAAGAATACAGACCCCAGACCAGACCCCTAAATAAATACAGACCCCAGACCAGACACCTAAATAGATTCAGACCCCAGACCGGACCGCTAAATAAATACAAACCCCAGACTAGACCCCTAAATGAATACAGACTCCAAACCAGACCCCTAAATAAATAGACCCCAGAGCAGAGCACTAAATCAATGGAGACCACAGACCAGACCCCTAAATAATTACAGACCCCAGACCCGACCCCTAAATATTTACAAACCCCAGACCAGACACCTAAATAAATTCAGACCCCAGACCGGACCCCTAAATAAATACACACCCCAGACTGGACCCCTAAATAAATACAGACCCCAGACTAGACCCCTAAATAAATACAGACCCCAGACCAGACCCCTAAATAAATACAGACCCTAGACCAGACCCCTAAATGAATACAGACCCCAGACCAGACCCCTAAATAAATACAGACCCCAGAGCAGACCCCTAAATCAATGCAGACCACAGACCAGACCCCTAAATAAATACAAACCTCCAGACCAGACCCCTAAATAAATACAGACCCCAGACTAGACCCCTAAATGAATACAGACCCCAAACCAGACCCCTAAATAAATAGACCCCAGAGCAGAGCCCTAAATCAATGCAGACCACAGACCAGACCCCTAAATAAATACAGACCCCAGACCAGACCCCTAAATCAATGAAGACCACAGACCAGTCCCCTAAATAAATACAGACCCCAGACCAGAACCCTAAATCAATGAAGACCACAGACCAGTCCCCTAAATAAATACAGACCCCAGACCAGATCCCTAAATAAATACAGACCCCAGACCAAAGTCCTAAATAAATGCAGACCCCAGACCAGACCCCTAAATCAATGCAGACCAGAGACTCATAATAAATACAGACCCCAGACCAGACCCCTAAATTAATGCAGACCCGAGACCGGACCCCTAAATAATTACAGACCCCAGACCAGACCCCTAAATAATTACAGACCCGACCCCTAAATAAATACAGACCCCAGACCAGACCCCTAAATTAATGCAGACCCCAGACCGGACCCCTAAATAAATACAGACCCCAGACCAGACCCCTAAATAAATACAGACCTCAGACCAAACCCCTAAATCAATGCAGACCACAGACCAGATCCCTAAATAAATGCAGAGCCCAGACTAGACCCCTAAATAATTACAGACCCCAGACCAGACCCCTAAATAATTACAGACCCCAGACCCGACCCCTAAATAAATACAGACCCCAGACCAGACCCCTAAATAAATGCAGACCCCAGACTAGACCCCTAAATAAATACAGACCCCAGACCAGACCCATAAATAAATGCAGACCCCAGACCAGACCCTTAAATACAGACCCCAGACCAGACCCCTAAATAAATACAGACCCCAGCCTGGACCCCTAAATAAATGCACACCCCAGACCAGAACCCTAAATAAATGCAGACCACAGACCAGACAACTAAATAATTACAGACCCCAGACCAGACCCCTAAATGAATTCAGACTACAGACCGGACCCCTAAATAAATACAGACCCCAGACCGGACACCTAAATACAGACCCAAGACTAGACCCCTAAATAAATACAGACCCCAGACCAGAACCCTAAATAAATACAGACCCCAGACCTGACACCTAAATAAATGCAGACCCCAGACCAGACCCCTAAATCAATGGAGACCACAGACCAGACCCCTAAATAAATACAGACCCAAGACTAGATCCCTAAATGAATACACACCCCAAACCAGACCCCTAAATAAATAGACCCCAGAGCAGAGCCCTAAATCAATGCAGACCACAGACCAGACCCCTACATAAATACAGACTCCAAACCAGACCCCAAAATAATTACAGACCCCAAACCAGACCCCTAAATAAATACAGACCACAAACCAGACCCCTAAATCAATGCAGACCACAGACCAGACCCCTAAATGAATACAGACCCCAGACCAGACCTCTAAATCAATGCAGACCACAGACCAGACCCCTTAATAAATACAGACCCCAGACCAGACCCGTAAATAAATACAGACCCCAGACCAGACCCCTAAATAATTACAGACCCCAGACCAGACCCCTAAATAATTACGGACCCCAGACCCGACCCCTATATAAATACAGACCCCAGACCAGACCCCTAAATAAATACAGACCCCAGACCACTTCCCTAAATAAATACAGACCACAGACCAGACCCCTAAATAAATGCAGACCTCAGACCGGACCCCTAAATAAATACAGACCCCAGACCAGACCCCTAAATAAATAACAGACCCCAGACTAGACCCCTAAATCAATGGAGACCACAGACCAGTCCCCTAAATAAATACAGACCCAGACCAGACCCCTAAATAAATGCAGACCTCAGACCGGACCCCTAAATAAATACAGACCCCAGACCAGACCCCTAAATAAATAACAGACCCCAGACTAGACCCCTAAATCAATGGAGACCACAGACCAGTCCCCTAAATAAATACAGACCCAGACCAGACCCCTAAATAAATACAGACCCCAGACCAGACCCCTAAATAAATACAGACCCTAGACTAGACCCTTAAATCAATGCAGACCACAGACCAGACCCCTAAATAATTACAGACCCCTAAAACAATGCAGACCACAGACCAGACCACTAAATAATTACAGACCCCAGACCAGACCCCTAAATGAATTCAGACTACAGACCGGACCCCTAAATCATACAGACCCCAGACTGGACCCCTAAATAAATACAGACCTTAGACTAGAGCCGTAAATAAATGCAGACCCCAGACCGGACCCCTAAAATAAATACAGACCCCAGACTAGACCCCTTAATAAATACAGACCCCAGACCAGACCCCTAAATGAATACAGACCCCAAACCAGACCCCTAAATAAATACAGACCCCAGAGCAGACCCCTAAATAAATACAGACCCCAGACCAGACTCCTAAATAAATAGACCCCAGAGCAGAGCCCTAAATCAATGCAGACCACAGACCAGATCCCTAAATCAAATACAGACCCCAGACCAGACCCCTAAATAATTACAGACCCAAAATTAGACCCATAAATATTTACAGACCCCAGACAGAACACCTAAATAAATTCAGACCCCAGACTGGACCCCTAAATAAATAGACCCCAGAGCAGAGCCCTAAATCAATGCAGACCCCAGACCAGACCCCTAAATAAATACAGACCCCAGACTAGGCCCCTAAATTAATGCAGACACCGGACCAGACCCCTAAATCAATGCAGACCACAGACCAGATCCCTAAATAAATGCCGACCCCAGACCGGACCACTAAATAAATACAGACCCTAGACTAGACCCCTAAATGAATACAGACCCCAGACCAGACCCCTAAATAAATACAGACCCCAGACCAGACCCCTAAATAAATACAGACCCCAGAACGGACCCCTAAATAAATACAGACCCCAGACTAGATGCCTTAATAAATACAGACGCCAGACCAGACACCTAAGTTAATGCAGACCCCAGACCGGACCCCTAAATAAATACAGACCCCAGACCGGACACCTAAATACAGACCCAAGACTAGACCCCTAAATAAATACAGACCCCAGACCAGACCGCTAAATAAATGCAGACCATAGACCAGACCGCTAAATAAATACAGACCCAAGACTAGACCCCTAAATGAATTCAGACCCCAGACCAGACCCCTAAATAAATACAGACCCCAGACTAGAATCCTCAATAAATGCAGACCCCAGACCAGACCCCTAAATAAATACAGACACAAGACTAGACCCCTAAATAAATACAGACCCCAGACTATACCCCTAAATAAATGCAGACCACTGACCGGACCCCTAAAAAAATAAAGACCCCAGAGTAGACCCCTTAATAAATACAGACCCCCGACCAGACCCCCAAATTAATGCAAACCACAGACTAGACCCCTAAATAAATTCAGACCCCAGACCAGACCCCTAAATAAATTCAGACCCCAGACCAGACCCCTAAATAAATACAGACCCCAGACTAGGCCCCTAAATAAACACAGACCACAGACAAGACCCCTAAATAAATACAGACCCCACACCAGACCCCTAAATAAATACAGACCCCAGACCAGACCCCTGAATAAATACAGACACCAGACCAGGCCCCACAATAAATACAGACCCCATACCAGACCCCTAAATCAATGGAGACCACATACCAGTCTCCTAAATAAATACAGACCCCAGACCAGACCCCTAAATAAATGCAGACCCCAGACCAGACCCCTAAATAAATACAGACCCCAGACCTCTAAATAAATACAGACCCCAGACTAGACCCCTAAATGAATACAGACCCCAGACCAGACCCCTAAATAAATACAGACCCCAGACCTCTAAATAAATACAGACCCCAGACTAGACCCCTAAATGAATACAGACCCCAGACCAGACCCCTAAATAAATACAGACCCCAGACTAGACACCTAAATAAATACAGACCCCATACGGAACCCCTAAATAAATACAGACTACAGACTAGACCCCTAAATAAATACAGACCTCAGACCAGACCCCTAAATAAATACAGACCCCTAAATATAAACCCAGATTCTATATTGTGGATGAAAAGGGTTTTGCCAATAACCTGAGCAAATAACCGTTGTTTATCTCTACTGTAGGAGTGGCATGTATTGCTACTGTGTTCTGCAGGCCCCTGACCAGGCCATAAGAAACCCTGGTTGGGAAACACAGCTCTGGACACTAGACTGGCACTCATGATGCCCACATCAGACATGGCAGAGCAGGTTACTGCCAGGCAGGTGCCACCTGAGGATTCCATGACCTCTGACATCACGTGACCTGCACACGACCAACTGCCGTTTACTTTCAACTGTCGACGGCAGCGATCGGACTGAAGTCTACAGGTAGGAAGATATTGGTGAAAATGGCGTCCAATGGACATGGAGAAGACGGTGAGAAGATAGAAGAGGAGAAGAGGAAGAGGGAGGAGGACAGCGTCACCGGATTCAAGAAGAAGAGGAGAGGAGCCAAGGACAGAGGATTGGAGGATGAGGAGCCAAGACCTGGGAGCAGCCAAGACCCTGGAACATCCAGCCCCTATGCCAGGCTTACCATCAGCCGCTTCACCATCCACCAGGTCCTGGGTAGGGGCAGCTTTGGCAAAGTGAGTATAATATCGAAATATTTCATTTTATAGGGTGGTAAACCTAAAGTTGACCTTTTATCTCCATCAATTGTTCTCTGTTGTCACCATGCTATGCTGGATGGATGATGGGTGTAGTGATCTCCTATGGGATGCCTAATAGGACATCCAGAAGTATTCCTGCCCCCATAACCACTACTTTAGTTTTTCATTTTAGTATTTTTCTGTCGACATATGAGAGATTTTGATTTTTGGGGGCACGAGTTGTCGTTTTTAATGGCTCCATTCAATGTACCATATCATTTACTGGGAACATTGTAAAAGTCTGTTTTTTTTTAGGTGAAATAGCAAAAAAAAACAAAACAGCAATCCCTCCATTGGTTTAATAATTTGGCTTTTATGGAGTTAACTAAGTGGTAAAAATGACATGTTACCTTTATTCTGCGGGTCAGTACAATAACGGGATACCAAAATTATATTGGTTTATTTTTTATACTTTTTATCCAATAAAAACATTTTGTAAAAACATTAATTTGTTGTGTCTCCATATTCTGAAACTCCGAATTTTTTTTATTTTTCTGTTGATGGGGCGGTGTGAGGACTTGTTTTTTGTGGGGCGAGCTGTACTGTTTATTGGTACTATTTTGGGTTACATAAAACTTTTACTCACTTTTTAACTTTTTATTCCATTTTTCGAGGAGCTAAACAAAACGAAATAGAAAAAAGTTTATTTATTTATTTTGACTGCAATATTTATGTATCGCTTGAATTGTTCTTTTAGCCTCCTCCTATTAAGCTTAGTAGGAGGACCAAGTTGGCAGACCTTGGGGTCTTCATTAGGCCCCCTGGCTGCCATGACAACTATCTACACACTGTGATCGCGTTACGGGTAGGGGTGATGGGGTGACAGCGGGAGCTTACCTCTATTTAACTGTTTAGATGCCACGGTCGCTATTATAGCGTATGATCCTGCTCCATACTACCCCCACCAACTAAGATAATTATGTCAAATGTGGGTAAGGCGTGAAGACCTCTCCATACAGGACCCAACAGCAGACACTGCATTATGCTGGGAGCTCAGCTTTGTTCTGCTGTAGAGTCCTGGGCACTACCCGACTGACCCACCTCTCTGTCCACCCCTGTTCCTTCTTCTTCTCATGAGGAATCTCCATTTGTTTTCCTCAGGTGGTCCTGGCATCAGTCCCCGGCCGAAACACCTACATGGCCGTAAAAATGATCACCAAACGGGACAATACGGACGAAATTATGAGAGAGCGGCGGATACTCCTAGCGGCCAGACACTGCCCGTTCCTATGCCACCTCTATGCCGCACATCAATCTGAGGAGCGGGCATTTTTTATCACGGAGTATCTGTCCGGTGGCAGCCTGGAGGCTTTGATCAGGATGTGCGGCTGCTTGAACATCGGCAACGTAAGGCGAGTAAATAATCAGGAGACTGAGGGGGGTGGAAAGAAGAAAAGGTGAGGGGGGAGGTCAGATGAAGGATAATACAGAGAATGCAGAATACAGGCTGCCATTATCAGCGCCTCCTCTCTGCTAGAGACCGCACACACTCCATCATAACATGATATTAGGGAATTGATAGAGGAAGATTTCATGACATTGAGACTCCGCTCTGTTCTCCCCATCAGATTCTACACAGCAGAGATGATATGTGGCCTCCAGTTCCTCCATGGACACAACATCGTCCACCGGTAAGCAGAACTTCCCCCTTCTTTCATTCTCCTTTACATGCTGGAAACACTGCACCCAGCTTTCCTACACTCCTGAATGGCTATTCTGCTTGGTGGTGCAATGACCCATCCCCCGTCTCCTGGATCACTGGGCGGATTTGTCATTCTCTCGTCTTATTTCTTTGCAGAGATCTAAAGCCGGAGAATATAATGTTGGATGCAGATGGCCACGTCCGTATCATCGACCTGGGATTGGCCCAAGATGGCGTCACCGCCTCCAATAAGATCCGTGGAGTGACGGGAACGTTGCATTACATGGCCCCCGAGGTGCTTCTTAGAAAAAAATACGGCACCGCAGTTGACTGGTGGAGCCTGGGGATTGTGGTGTCCAGGATGGCAGCAGGACGCTCCCCATTTTACAACGGCCCCGTCAGGCAAATGGCTATCAAAGCCATCACCACCGCGAAGCCTAAATTTCCAACTTGGCTTAATCCTGACGTGAAACATCTGACCAAGAGACTGGTCCGTAAAAATTCTAAGAGGCGCCTCGGTGTGTGCGGGAACATCAGAGAGCATCCATTCTTCTCCACCATCGGCTGGGAGGAACTGCAGGAGAGGAGGGCACAGCCACCATTTACACCATTTGTGCCCGTTCTGGAGAACCAACATCTGAAGTGGCCAGAGAATAACAAAGCCCTTCACCCCTTGGCCGGGTTCAGCTTCATGTCACCAAGCTGGACCCGATAAGATCTCAGGACAAGGGCCCAGAACTTCATGCCTCCTGACCCGCGCCTCAAGTCTCTGCTGCTGTATGTCACCTCGGCTGCCCAGACCATCATCTCTCTCCTTACCATCTTCATGCCACACCTCTGCCATCTTGCTGCTGCACCAGAGCCTTGACTTGCCATCCTCCAATCCCGGGCAGGCATCTGACATCACTCCAGCCTGAAGATCCTCTACACCCCCCAGGAGCGGCCTGTGCTTAGTTTCCATCTGGGGAGATCAGGAATAATAGCCGCATGTTGTAGTCCTGGGGCCGGAGCGGCCATTATACCTGATCTCACCTCAGCACAGGCCAGGTAAGTAATGCACCCACATCACCCACATCACCCACATCACTCACATCACCCACATCACCCCACTATATAATAAGTATAGACACCACACTACATGATAAGTATAGCCACCCGCATATAGACGCATAGTACATTTAGATTAGACTTTAGCCTTTGATCCTGGGATTATTCTGATCGCCATATTTGGGGTCAGGAAGGAATTTTCCCCCCTTAATATGAGGACAATTGGCTCATTCCTCAAAGGGGGTTTTCGCCTTCCTCTGGATCACCACGGCCTTAAATAGGTTTAGGATGATAGAGTAATAAGTAGTAACACACATAAGTAACATAATATAAATATAGAAAATAATTAAAAATAAATCTTAATTTAATACAATTTATAGTTTACACATAAATAAATACAGTAGTTCATTAAAACTAATAATAAAAAAAAATGAGTAATTTTCCCCTAGTCTTTCCCCATATTACACATGTTACACTTCAGCCTCTGATCCTGGGATTTATGCCGATCGCCATATTTGGGGTCAGGAAGGAATTTTCCCCCCTAATATGAGGACAATTGGCTCATTCCTCACAGGGGGTTTTCGCCTTCCTCTGGATCAACACGGCCTTTAGATAGGTTTAGTATAATAGATAAATAGATGACACATACATATACACAGTATATAATAATAGTAGTCTTAATACTTCTAGAATAATCTCCTAATAATAAAATATAACCTTCCCTTATCTGTAAATAAAACTTTCCTTTTATCCCCTACATCTTTGTGCTTGTCTTTATTCCCATTGGACTTCTGTGTAGTAAATGTTGTCCGAGCTCTGAGACCCCCACCAATCACTAGAACGAAGCAGCTGAAGGTCTCGTGTGAGCGCTCAGCCGCTTCCTGTCTGTTCAGCTTTTTCCGGAAAAATGTATCGGCTCATAGACTTTCTATTGAGTCCGTTCACCGATACATTTATTTCTGGAAAAAGCCGAACAAACACGAAGCGGCTGAGCGCTCACACGGGGGCTTCAGCTGCTTCATTCTAGTGATTGGTGGGGGTCTCAGTGCTCGGACCCCCACCAATCCAATCTTCTGACGTGTCACTATGTCACTATGACATGTCAGAAGTTTGTCAAACGTTTAGCTACACTTTAAAGGTATATGTCAGATTTAAAGCCCAAATGTGGTGTGAACAGAGCCTTACAGGGGTTGTCAGGTTTTTACAATACCGTTTTGCTAGAGGGGTCCAGTAATCTGTGGGGGAACTTGCTGCAAGAGTTTAATTTCCCTACAGCATCTCTAAAGGGGAAGTAAAGTATTACACAGTTCTATAATCACCGGGCTGGGCATGTAATACATGGATGTGATGGTCCTCCTGAGCAGGAGATGATGTTTGTTGCCCCTCTCCATTCTGGATAATTAATCAGGGTCCTGAACGGGGGAACCCACACTATTACCCCAAAATTCCCTAATAGGGCATTTGAAAATGGGTTTTCCAAACCAGAAAACAGCTTTAATGGTTATATAATGATAAGTGAGAGTTTGTTACAATGTATCAGTGCAGGAGAGAGCTGAAGTACAGGCTATTTAGATTGTGGAGGATTATCTAAAAGGGATACACTGAATGGGGCACAGTGGAGGATGGAGGATCGGCTACAATGCTGCCCCCTACAGTCAGGGCCCTCACCTCATGGATGCTCCTGTTACCAGATCCTTCACACCAGAGATCAACATTCATGAAGAAGAAAAATCCCCTGCAGAGACGTCCACACCGAGAGATCCAATAGGACTGGTCTATACAAGGAGTCGTCATATCCGGGGGCATATTTACAGCCATGCCCCCGTATAATAAATACTTTATTCCTGTATACATGAGAAGTTCTACAACTTTATAATATCATTTATGTTTCAATTACTCACCATTTTCAAGATCTGTTTGGTGTCAGTGAATGAGGACACTCTTGCTTACATTCAGATGCAGTGAACCTGTACATCGCTAGTCCTGCTCTCAGCTAAGAAACATAAAGTAGATTAGGAAGTTGTAGAACTTTTCATTTATACAGCGATTAAGCTTTAGTTACATAAAATCGGAAAACACACAGGAAGAGGATTCATTATCGGTAGTACTACAGTGATCTGGTGCCCGCAGGTATCTAATGGTAAATACGGCCCTGGTCAGTGGCGTAACTTCCGCCGTAGCAGCAGTAGTGGCTGCTACGGGGCCCGTGGCATGAGGGGGCCCGTGTCGCCCGCCGGCACGGGCCCCCCACCATGGCCGGAGGCTCCGCTAGCAGCCGCTATGGCTGCTACAGCGAGACGCCACTGAACAGTACGGCAGAGCAGGGAGGTATCTCCCCGCTCTGCCATTAAACAAAAGACATGTATCCCCTAGCCACAGGATATCCACAGGATAGAAGAGGCTGGACGCAGCCGCAGGGTGAAGGGAAGCCGACATGACCGTCCTGGTAGGGAAAGGGTTAATTAGGTGAGGGAGAGTTGGAAGGAGCTGAAGGAGGGACGGAGAGGAGTTAAGGGGGACAGGGGGCCGTTACTGTGCTTCCCGCTGTTTCTCGGCATTGAGCCGGAAGCAGCGGGAGGGGTAACATAGAAGCAAGTAAGCTCCCCGTTGCCCGTGCTTTTAGTGATGGCAGAAGCCCTCATGTTAGAGCGGCTGCGTGCCGCTGCTGTGCACCACGGTCCCGGATGGCTAGAGGAGACCGTGGCTGCAATAACGAGGATCCCGGACGCCGTTTCGCCACGTCGGGCACGGCGTTCGGGGTCTGTTGAAAAGGACAGGCTCCCCTCCCCCGGCCCCCTTACGAGCATGGCTATGGCGGCGGGGGGGGAGTCGGCAACAACCGCTCCTGCGCTGGGCAGGCAGAGAGCGGTGCCAGGGGTGACGGCGACGCAGGCTGGGTCGACCCGTCCCTCTCGGCGGTCCCGACCTCCAGAGCACCTCAGTCCGGAGGTAGTCCCGCGGACACGGCGTCGCAGAGGGAGCCCGATCCCGGACGCTGCAGGCCAGGCAGCTGGGAGGACCGCCCCTTCCCAGGCCCTGCGTCCTGGCAGGAATCCCAGGCCGCGACGGGGTCCGGCGGTAAGCAGGGAGTCGCAGGCTGGGCTCCCTGTCACCCCTCCCCCATCAGATGGAAGATTTGGAGGACAAGGTACGGCCGCCCCGCATGGTGATGTTCCGGCCAGGGGGCAGGCTTCGTCAGGATCGTCTAGACGGACGCCTAGATCTGCAGCGACGTCGAGGCAACAGGTCCGGTCGGAAGTCTGGGTCCCGGCGGTCGGGCGGCAGGTTGCCGGCCCATCGGTCAGCGCGTCCTCATCCCCGTTCCGAAGATGTCGTTGGGAGGGACAGTCGTCGGCGAGAGAAGAACTGGAGGAAGGTGAACTGGACGTGTATCGTCGAGGTCAGGATGGTCCGGCTGACGGGAACACAGCGCCTGTGCAGCCCGGTGAGTGTATAACTCCATCATTGTCTTATCCAGCGATTTTTATGTCGGGTGTCGGCGGGGGGGCTGCTAGCATTGCATCGGGGGCCGGTAGTGGCGCGGGCGGACGCGACGGAGCGGGTTTGGCAGACTTAGTGGGTTGCTTACGGGAGCTGGTGGGGCGCCTGGATAGGGCCGCGGCGCCGGTAGTAACGGAAGTGTCTCCTGCGGTAGTTTGGGAAGGCCCCAGGGACGTGGGATCGTTACAGGCGCATCCTGTGGTGGCGGTTAGAGAGGCGGTCGCGGTGTCGGTACAGACCGAGGCACAGAAGGACGGCGATCGAGTGCGTATGGACGATCGTGCTCGGGGGGAGGTGTATGTTTGTTTTGAGGGTCCGTTGGGGGCGCATTTAAAGCAGGAGGTGCGTGATCGGATCTGGAAAGACGAATATGTTGAAATTTTTTCTCTCTTGCCGCTGGCTAAATTTAATTTGGATAAGAGCAAGCGGGATGAGAGTAAAAAGGACGAGGAGGAACGGCAGCGGTATAGGCTTATCCCGCAGACGTTCGTTAATTGGTCGCAGGCGTTCGCCATATTGGCGAGTGTGATAGGGGAAAAGGCGCCGGAAAATTGTTCGGCGTTGTTTTGTTATTTTGATGCCATTGGGGAGGCTCATAGGGCGTATGGGGGTCAGGCGTGGCTGCGATATGATGAGCAATTCCGTCAGCGGAAGGCGGTTCGGCCGGCGATTCGGTGGGACCAGAAGGATATTGCTCTCTGGTTACGGGTTACGGCTCCGGTTAGGCAGCCCTTTCTCGGGAGCGGTGGCCAGGGAGGCCAGTCTAGTCAGAGTGGACAAAGCGGCGGGGGAAAGGCGGGGTTTTGCTGGCAATTCAATGAAGGTCAGTGCAAGTTCGGGGCCACGTGCAAGTTCAAGCACGTGTGCTCCGAGTGTAATGGTGCATCACACGGGGCGGCAAAATGTCTGCGAAAAAAGAGGTCAGGGAACCAGCACGGGGCTGGTCAAGGGGGTGTCGCCGGTGAGGGTGGAAAGGATGGCCCCTTATCTAAGTGAGTATCCGGATAGGGCGGCAGCTAAGTTGCTTTATGAAGGGTTTCGTGTTGGTTTTGTTATTCCTCCGCCTCCTTATGAGGTTCCGGTTACGCGAAGGAATTTAAAATCGGCTTACTTGCATGCGGAAGTCGTGTCGGAAAAGTTGTTAAAAGAAGTTTCGTTGGGGCGCATGTCGGGGCCATTTGTTGAGTCACCGGTAAAAGATTTAGTTGTGTCCCCTTTGGGTATTGTCCCTAAACGCGAGTCCGGAAAGTTTCGTTTGATTCAACATTTATCGTATCCCAAAGGTTCGTCGGTAAATGACGGGATTGATCACGAGTTGTGTTCCGTAGTTTATACCTCATTCGATAAGGCGGTGGGGTTAGTGCGGGCTGCGGGTCCGGGGGCGCTGCTAGCAAAAACCGACATCGAGGCGGCGTTCAGGTTGTTGCCGGTCCATCCTGAAAGCCAACGGCTTTTGGGTTGTTTTTGGAATGGGGCCTTTTACGTGGATCGGTGCCTTCCGATGGGGTGTTCTCTTTCTTGTGCATACTTCGAGGCGTTTAGTAGCTTCGTGGAGTGGGTAACGAGGGGAGTATCCGGGGTCGATTCGTTGATCCATTACTTAGATGATTTTTTGTGCGTTGGCCCGGGGGGTTCGCCGGTTTGCGGTAATTTGCTTCATGCACTACAGAAGGTGGCGAGGGATTTTGGGATCCCTTTGGCGCCGGAAAAAACGGAGGGCCCGGTAGCGACGATTTGTTTCTTGGGAATCGAAATTGACTCGGTGGCAATGGAGTGTCGGCTCCCGGCGGATAAGTTGGGTGCTTTGAGGCTGGAGGTTCGACGGGCTTGTAGAATGAGGAAAATGGCGCTGAGGGAGCTTCAGTCGCTGCTGGGGAAGTTGAATTTCGCCTGCCGGATTATGCCGATGGGGAGGGTGTTTGGTAGGAGGTTGGCGGCGGCAACGGCGGGAGTGCGCGCGCCGCATCATTTTGTGCGGCTCAAGGAGGAGCACCGAGCTGATCTTCAGGTTTGGGATGACTTCTTGGGCCAGTACAATGGTCGCTCGCTATGGATGGCTCCTGCGCAGGATACGAGTGATTTGAATATTTTTACGGATGCGGCTGGGGTGGGCGGTTTTGGAGCTTACGGGGGAGGTCCGTGGTGCGCGGGTCAATGGCCGGCTAGCTGGGTGTCCAGTGGACTCACGCGGAATCTGGCCCTGCTCGAGCTGTTTCCCATCGTGGTGGCGGCTACCATTTGGGGGGACAGGCTCAGGGATAAGAAGGTCCGTTTTTACTGCGACAACATGGGGGTGGTGCTTGCCATTAATAACATCACAGCGTCCTCTCCTCCGGTAGTTCAATTGTTGCGACATTTAGTGTTGGTGTGTTTGTCATTGAACGCGTGGGTGGTGGCGGTGCATGTCCCGGGTGTTCAGAATTGTATCGCTGATGCTCTTTCTCGCTCGCAGTGGGACCGGTTTCGGCAATTGGCACCGGGAGCGGAACGTCTCGGGTTGGCGTGTCCGGAGCATCTTTGGGATCTGGTATCGGTCCCGTAGAGCAGCTGTTAAAAAGGTCTTTGGCGCGCGCGACGTGGAGTGCGTATGCTGCTTGTTGGAGGCAGTGGGAGGAGTGGGTAAGAGAGTTGGGTGACGTCAATACGGATAGAGACAGGTTGGTGGCACTTTTGTACTGGTTAGGGGACGCCTGGGAGGCGGGGTTTTCAGTAGCGAAGGTGAACCGGTTCATATCTGCGGTGGCGTTTGGGTTTAAGCTGCGGGGCTTTCGGGATGTATCGAAGGAATTTCTGGTATCGCAGGCTTTGAAGAGGTTGCGTCGAGGTAGGGTGGAGGCAGATAGTAGAAGGCCGGTGTCGTTTGCTTTGCTTAACTCGTTGGGCGGTTCATTAGCATCGGTATGTCGTTCTTCAGATGAAATGGATTTGTTTCGATTGGCTTTTTCGTTAGCGTTTTTTGGAGCATTTAGAATAGGTGAGTTGGTGTCGCCAAGTACCAAACAGGCAGGGGGGCTGAGATCTGGGGAGGTGAGCCTATTCGCAGATCGGCTGGAGGTATGGTTGCGTCGGTCAAAAACTGACCAAGTAGGGAAGGGAAAACTGATAGTTTTGTTCGCCCTCCCGGGGTCAGTTATGTGCCCAGTAGAGTGCATGCGGGGTTTTACGCAAAACAGGGGGTCTCCAGATTTGCCTTTGTTACGTCATGTGGACGGGTCGTTTTTGTCCAGGTTTCAGTTTGGAGCTGTATTTAAAAAATGTTTGACGGCGGTTGGTGTTGCGGCAGGCTCATATTCATCTCATTCCTTCAGGATTGGCGCAGCAACAGAAGCGGGGCGCTGGGGGTTGGATGATGAAGGGGTGAGGCGTATTGGGCGTTGGGAGTCAAAAAGGTTTAAGTCCTATGTCCGCCCCCATATGTTATGATTGGGGTTGTGTACGCTTTACAAATGTTATATTGGTGGTGCCTAATTGTTTTTTCCGTTTCAGATTCGCCTCCTTGTCTGGTGTGGTTGATGGGTCATTCGTACGTGCACTGGGGGGCTTTGAGGGCGGACGTCCGCCCGGATGGTCGCCAGTTGCGCATTCCGCGACAGGATGCGGTTGTGCATTGGCTGGGTTTTAGAGGTATGTCATGGAACAGGGTGTTGGCGGAATTCCAGACATATGCGCGGCTTGATAGGGTTCCGGAGGTTTTAGTGCTGCACGTGGGTGGGAATGACTTAGGATTCCGCCCTTTTCGTGAGTTGGTGCGGGATATCAAACATGATATGTTGTGTTTGTGGGTATCTTATCCCAAGTTGGTGTTAGTGTGGTCGGACATAGTCCCAAGAAAGCATTGGCGGTTAGCTAGATCGGTGGAGAGAGTCAATAAGGCTCGCATAAAGGTTAACCGGGCGGTGTCCCGTTTTGTGGCAAAGAACGGGGGCATTTGCGTAAGGCATAGGGATTTGGAGTCAGGAGTGGGGAATTTCTGGAGAAGTGACGGGGTTCATCTGACCGAGGTTGGCATTGATCTTTGGAGCTTGGCGATAGCAGAAGGCATAGAAAGGGCAGTGGTGGTGTGGAGGAACTCACAGGCTTAAGGGGGTCAAGGCCTGTTCCGCTGTGGCGGGGGGAGTCCTTGAGGCCAGTCAGTACAAAATGGTGGGGGGGTCGCATCGGGGGTATGCGTCCCCCAAAAAAGGTACATGGTTGAAGACTTCATCGGGTGTTATCCCTTTGAAGTGGTCTTCTGGTAGAAGGTATATCACTTGAAGGCTTCATCGGGTGTTATCCCTTTGAAGTGGACTTCTAGTGGTCGGTATATCACTTGAGGGCTTCATCGGGTGTTATCCCCTTGAAGTGGACTTCTAGTGGTTGGAGCCATCTGCAGAGGTGAACGGTGCTTCCGAGCTGGTTTACGGCTGGAGGTAATTGGTGGTTTGCAGATGGCTAATTCGGTGTGTTCTTAATAAGGAACATCTGAAGGGGCTTCAAGGACTTCCTCTGCTCGGGTTAATGTTAACGTTTAATTGTTATTTATGATTCTGACCCATGTTGGGTCATGTGAATTATTAGGAGGAATTCTCTGGTGGATTCCTAACTAGTTATCCGAATGTTTCGGATTTAAATTGTTTTTATAAAACTGTGAAATTAATAAACGGCTGCTGTGGCCATTTCACATCCAACCTCGGTGTCATGTGTCTTTACTAAGTGGGGGTGGAGGGGATAGTATGGTCTAAGGTTAACACACGACTCTACCTAGGCAGGTCAAGAAGAGGCTGGACGCAGCCGCAGGGTGAAGGGAAGCCGACATGACCGTCCTGGTAGGGAAAGGGTTAATTAGGTGAGGGAGAGTTGGAAGGAGCTGAAGGAGGGACGGGGAGGAGTTAAGGGGGACGGGGGGCCGTTACTGCGCTTCCCGCTGTTTCTCGGCATTGAGCCGGAAGCAGCGGGAGGGGTAACATAGAAGCAAGTAAGCTCCCACCCTCCCACCCTTGGTTTGTTACTCCTTAGGTCTTATGTACGTCCGTCTATGAGCGTTGTGTTTTATTTGTGTGCTTATTTAACATGTTTTTCTTTTTTCCGGAGTAGGTTCTGTTGTCATGGCAGCTGGCGGGGGGAGTCCTTGAGGCCAGTCAGTACAAAATGGTGGGGGGGTCGCATCGGGGGTATGCGTCCCCCAAAAAAGGTACATGGTTGAAGACTTCATCGGGTGTTATCCCTTTGAAGTGGTCTTCTGGTAGAAGGTATATCACTTGAAGGCTTCATCGGGTGTTATCCCTTTGAAGTGGACTTCTAGTGGTCGGTATATCACTTGAGGGCTTCATCGGGTGTTATCCCCTTGAAGTGGACTTCTAGTGGTTGGAGCCATCTGCAGAGGTGAACGGTGCTTCCGAGCTGGTTTACGGCTGGAGGTAATTGGTGGTTTGCAGATGGCTAATTCGGTGTGTTCTTAATAAGGAACATCTGAAGGGGCTTCAAGGACTTCCTCTGCTCGGGTTAATGTTAACGTTTAATTGTTATTTATGATTCTGACCCATGTTGGGTCATGTGAATTATTAGGAGGAATTCTCTGGTGGATTCCTAACTAGTTATCCGAATGTTTCGGATTTAAATTGTTTTTATAAAACTGTGAAATTAATAAACGGCTGCTGTGGCCATTTCACATCCAACCTCGGTGTCATGTGTCTTTACTAAGTGGGGGTGGAGGGGATAGTATGGTCTAAGGTTAACACACGACTCTACCTAGGCAGGTCAAGGGGATACATGCGTGATCGCTGGCAGCGATAGGGATAACGGGGGACTGAAAGTCCCCTGAAGTTCTCCATCACAAACCTCGGACTTCCGGGGTCTGTGTCAGCAGTTCCGGAGAAATGAATGGAGCACCGGTCCCGCTTGTGCGCATGCGTGACAAGCGCTCCTTTCATTTTTAGTGAGCTGCGCAGACGCGGGAAGTCAGAGGTTAGTCATGGAGAACTTCAGGTTGACTTTCAGTCCCCCGTTCTCCCTATCGCTGCTGTGGATAGGGGATACATGTCTTTTATTAGGACACACTGTAGGTCGCATTTTTTTAGGAGGGGGGACGCTGTATGGCGTTCCCTACAGGGGGGAGACGCTGTATGGCGTTCCCTACAGGGGGGGGCTGTATAGCGTTCCCTACAGGGGGGGGGCTGTATGGCGTTCCCTAAGGGAGGACGCAATATGGCATTCCCTACCGGGGGGACGATGCTGTATGGCGTTCCCTACAGGGGAGACGACGCTGTAGGGCGTTCCCTACAGGGGGGGACGTTGTATGGCGTTCCCTACAGGGGGGACGCTGTATGGCGTTCCCTACAGGGGGGCTGTATGGCGTTCCCTACAGGGAAGGCTGTATGGTGTTCCCTACAGACCCCCCCCTGTAGGGAAAGCCATACAGACTCCATGTAGGTAACACCATACAGTCCCCCCTGTAGATAACGCCAGACAGCCCCCTCTGTAGGGAACGCCATACAGCCCCCCCGTAGATAACGCCATACAGTCCCCCTGTAGATAACGCCATACAGCCCCCCTATAGATAGCACCATACAGCCCCTCTGTAGATAGCGCCATACAGCCTCCCCCTGTAGATAGTGCCATACAGCCCCCCCTGTAGGGAACGCCATACAGTCCCCCCCTGTAGGGAATGCCATACAGTCCCCCCCCTGTAGGGAACGCCATACACCCCCCCCTGTAGGGAACGCCATACAGTCCGCCCGTAGATAACGCCATACAGCCCCCCGTAGATAACGCCATACAGCCCCCTCTGTAGATAGCGCCATACAGCCCCCTCTGTAGATATCTACAAAGGGGGCTATATGGCGTTATCTACAGGGGGGCTGTATGGCGTTATCAAAAGGGGGGTTTGTAAAAAAGGCACTATCTACAAGGGGGGGGGGTTGTGTGACACCCAGGGGAGGGGGGGCCCCAGTCAAAAGTTTGCTATGGGGCCCAGTCTTTCCTAGTTACGCCCGTGGCCCTGTTGGTTACCTCACCTTTATGTGTCTATATGTGACAGGCCATAAAATGTCATATAGGAAAAAACGTAAGAAAGAACTTACCATACGGGGATCATATCTGTTATGTCGCTGGAAGAAACCTGCAGCACCGACACCAATGGAACATGAGGATGACGCCACTCAATGTGCTGTCCATCACCCCCATCGCCCCACGCGTTTCACTCCACCTGTGACTCTGCCGACTAACGTAAATACTGACTAAACACAAACTCTGACCGGCCTCATCACTAGTCTCTATTGTCATACAGCCGCCTCTGATAGAGAATTTACCCTCATCCAGTGCTGGTGAACTAACCCCAATCTACTTACATGTGGTTTCCAATAGTCAGTGGTACATATAGTATCCAAAGTCTGGTGGCCAGTGGTACATAAAGTATCCACAGTCTGGTGGTCAGAGGTACATATAATATCCAGAGTCTGGTGGTCAGTGGTATATACAGTATACAAAGTCTGGATACTATATGGACCACGAACCACAAGACTCTGTATACTGTATATATCACTGACCACAAGACTATGGATACTATATGTACCGCTGACCATCAGACTCTGGATACTATGACTCTGGATACTATATGTACCACTGACCATTAGACTCTGGATACTATGACTCTGGATACCATATGTACCACTGACCAACAGACTCTGGATACTATATATACCACTGACCACCAGACTCTGGATACTATATGGACCACGAACCACCAGACTCTGTATACTGTATATATCACTGATTACAAGACTCTGGATACTATATGTACCGTTGACCATCAGACTCTGGATACTATGACTCTGGATACTATATGTACCACTGACCAACAGACTCTGGATACTATATGGACCACGAACCACCAGAGTCTGTTGGTCAGTGGTACATATAGTATCCAGCGTCATAGTATCCAGAGTCTGATGGTCAGCGGTACATATAGTATCCAGAGTCTTGTGATCAGTGATATATACAGTATACAGAGTCTGGTGGTTCGTGGTCCATATAGTATCCAGAGTCTCGTGGTCAGTGGTACATATAGTTTCCAGAGTCTGGTGGTCAGTGGTATATATGGTATCCAGAGTCTGGTGTCAATGGTATATATATATATATATATAGTGTTCAGAGTCTTGTGGTCAGTGATACATATCACATCCAGAGTCTGGTGGTCAGTGATACATATAGCATCCAGAGTCTGGTGATCAGTTATACATATAGCATCCATAGTCTGGTGGTCAGTGATACATATAGTTTCCAGAGTCTGATGGTCAGTTGTATATATAGTGTCCAGAGTCTGGTAGTCAATGGTACACATAGTATCAAGAGTCTTGTTGTAAAGGATCTGCCAGACACAGCTTGTGTCGACGCCCGTGGTTAATCAGTCTGCATCTGTTCCTAGGTCTGATAGAGTGACTTGATCTGCTACCACTCAGGCTGGTAGGCTGAGGAGTGGGAGAACCTATCACAGCCTGGCCAGACGGTTCTAGCTCCCGCCCTTATTTATACCTTCATTTGCTGCTTGTCCTTTGCCTGTGATTCTCTCTTGTTTCCTGGCTCTGCTGTTCCTGCTATTACTATTGACCTCTGCTTCATATTGACCCTGGCTTTACTGACTCAGCTCCTGCTCTGTGTTTGTGTAATGACGGGGTAGGGAGACAGACAGGTGAGCCCTAATCTACCCGCCACTCAGTCCCTGCCTACTTGCAACGACCCGTCCTAGGCAACGGCAAAAGAACAGATTTTGACCCTGGGTAGTCAGCAGGTACATTACATAAAGTCAATAGAGGGAATGCCTGCAGGCAGACAGAACCATTTTCCTGACCACCCAAAAGTTGATAGAAAATAAATTTTATTATCAAATTTTATTAAGCTACGTATAGCACAAAACAGACCACGTATAACAGTTTAAAATTATCACTGCCGAGGACCGAAGTTATAGTGAAGGCAACCAGCTGGAGGAGCCAGCAAGGTATTAGACAGCCAGGAATGAATGCCGGCTGACAGTCAGTCAGGAGGCAGCGTGCCACACTTAAAGTAGGGCAATAGATTCGGTTAGGCAGGAATTAAAAACACTTAGAGCCCCCCCGACATGTTTCGCTAACTAGTAGCGTCCTCAGGGGTACATGGGGCTAATGGCGGCGCCGCGAGAAAACTGCTCCTCTTATGGGAGTATAGGATGACGTGAGGTGGGTGTGTGGATGGCCGCCAATCGGGCGAAGGCAGACAACCAGAGCAGCAGGGAAGAGTGAACAGCCAATTGTGGGCCATGTATGAAGCAGCCTATGACAGCCGGCGAGCTGCGCAGTAGTATAGACAGAAGTGCCGAGATAGTTATGAAACGGCACGTCTGCGCAGTAGAGCAGCTGAGGGACTTAGAACAAGGCAGGACAGAACAAGAACATAGCGGGGCATAAAAGATCGGCGCAGGCGCTATGAAAGCCAGGCCGAACTTAGTGCAGAGAACAGCCGACAGGCACCACAAATCCCCCAATGCCGAGTAGGGAGGGAGAATGCAAAGAATGTGGGCGCCTGCGCAGTAGCGCAGGGAAAGCACTTAGAGTAATGCCGAGTCGGGAGAAAAAATGACAGGTCAGCGCAGGCGCAATAGATGTCCATCTGGACTTAGCACATGAGGTGATGTCAAACCTGACACCAACACCGATTCAGGGCAGAGTGACTGCATCTGCGCAGTAGGGCAAGATAAGAACTTAGAGAATACACCGAGTACAGGGAGGACACAGGCACTCGGCGTCCCCCTGGACTCAGTGCAGGGATTGATGTGCATCCACCCGTCAAAATGTGACAGCGGACGCACAACCAATCTCACAGTAGTTATTAAGAATAAAGTACCTGAGCCATGAAAACAGAATTATACCCAGACTGCAGGGACAATGTCAAATATGAAAACAGAATTATACCCAGACTGCAGGGACAATGTCAAATATGCGCAAACATTGTAGGTGTCCCTCCTTATTACAACCAGCACAAAGAGCACAACATCTGCCCCCCACTCTGGTAAGGCAGCAGATGCCTGCACACATGGCCCAAATATGAAGCCGCACACAGAAAAAAACCCCCATCTTCACCAGTACAGCACCATGAAAGAAATCCATTACAGTACAACAGATAATAAACGCCGCCATACTGAAAGAATATACATGGTCAAATGTTAGGACAGTAATTAAAATAGCCAATATATCAGAAACACACCTACTCCGTTAGGAGAGGCCAGATGGATAAGTATACAGCGGTTAAAAAATGCCAGAAGCCAACGCATCATACATTATTAAAATAAAAAATAGATAGAGACGTCCATACGGAATGCAGGGAAGGGGACAACACAATCACAGAAAAGCACTATATGTGAACCCCTCGTTAAGTCCCTGAGGAGTCATAGAGCCAAGACGGTGGATCCATCGTGCTTCCTCCTGTAGGAGCCTACGATCCAGGTTACCAGCCCTAGGTCCCAACCTTAGCTGTACAATGGCCCAAAATTGGAGCGACTTGGGGCCATCGGGATGAAACCTATGCATGTGTCTAGAGAGGGTGGTATCCTCCTTAAGATTTATGGTACTTAGGTGTCTAGATACTCTCCTCCTTAATTCCTGCAGAGTCTTACCGACATATAGCTTCGGGCAGGAACATCTGGCTAGATACACAACGCCAGTACTTTGACAGTTAAGAAACTGCTTGATGTCATACGACCTCCCATCCACAGGATTAGTGAAGCTCTTTACCCTGGGCATCACAGGGCAAAAGGAGCACCTACCACAGGGATGAAAACCTGTGACAGGTGATTTTAACCAAGTGGATGAGGTATTGGAAGAAGTTGACGAATAGTGACTATGTACCAGAAGGTCGCGTAGATTCTTCCCTCTACGGTAGGTGATAGCGGGGTTAGCAGGAATGACACTTTTTAAATCAGGGTCAGCAGTGAGGATGGACCAGTGTCTTTTCAAAACCCCAACCACCTGGGAGGAACACACATCAAAAGTGCCAATGCAACGGATGGCAGTAGACGATGTTGGCAATGCAGATTTGGCACCTCTGTCAGAGAGTAAGTCAGATCTATGAGACGCCCTAGCTCTAGCATAAGCCCTATGCAACCATTTTTTTTTTTTTTTTTGGATACCCTCGTGCCTGAAATTTTTGATAGAGTCCGTCGCACTCTCTCTGAAAAGATAGCTCATCAGAGCAATTACGCTTGGCACGCAGGTATTGACCAATAGGTATCCCTCTTTTAAGGGCAGGAGGGTGATGGCTATCCCAGTGCAAGAAACTATTAGTAGCTGTGGCTTTACGGAATATATCAGTTTGGACACCCCCACCAGGGTCCAAAGAGATCTTAAGGTCAAGAAAATCAATCACCCGGTCATTTATATCGTAGGTGAATTTCATGCCGATAGAATTGTTGTTGAGCATAGACATGAAGTCAGTAAAGGTGTTGACATCCCCATCCCACAGGATGAGAATGTCGTCAATGTATCTTCCCCAAAATAAGATATGTGACGTGAAAGAAAGAAGATCGTCAGAAAAAACGATAATGTCTTCCCACCAACCAAGAAATAGGTTGGCGTAAGTAGGTGCACAAACGGTGCCCATGGCTGTGCCTTTTATCTGATGATAATATTTGGCATCGAAGGTGAAAAAATTATGAGTGAGTAAAAAACTTAATAATGACAGAACAAAATTGCAACGGGGTACAACTGGGCGACAGTCCCTACGCTCAGTAAGTGCACGACAGACAAACAGACAAGGGTACACAGAAGCTAGGGAAACGGAGCAGCTGCCCACGGAGACACCGTGAGCAACGAGAGAAGTGAACGAGCCGAGTCAAAGCAGGAGTGCACGAGATGCAAAACGCTGAGCAGGAGAGTGGTCAGTAAGCCAAGGTCAATAACAAGAAGAGGATCAGTAGTTCAAGCAGCAGCAGCAGAGCCAGGAAACAAGCAGAGCAGAATCACAGGCAAAGGAGGAACAGGAAAGGCAGGTATAAATAGACAGTGGGCGGGAGCTAGCTCCGTCTGGCCAGGCTGTGATAGGCTCTCCCACTCCTAAGCCTGCCATCCTGAGTGGTGGAAGATGGAGTCAGTCTCACAGACATAGGAGCAGGTGCAGACTGATTACCCACAGGCGTCGACACAGAAGTTGTGTCTGGCAGATCCTTTACAGTTTGGTACCTTGTACACTCCTGGTTTGACTCGGCTCGTTCACTACTCTTGTTGCTCACGGTGTTGCCATGGGCAACTGCCCCATTTCCCTTAGCTTCTGTGTACCCCTGGATGTTTGTCTGTCGTGCACATATTGAGCGTAGGGACCGTCGCCCAGTTGTACGCCGTCGCCTAGGACAGGCCATGCAAGTAGGCAGGGACTGAGTGGCTGGTAGATTAGGGCTCACCTGTCTGTCTCCCTTCCCCGACATTACATAATCACCGGCCCATATACCTTTTCTACCTTGGTTCCTACACAACTATGGACCCCCTTGAGACCCTGGCTCAGCAAATGCAGGGTCTCTCCCTACAGGTCCAAGACCTGGCTCAGTGGTGCAACCAGCGTGATGCTAACCAGGTAGTGCCCTCCACCTCACCTCTTGAACCCCACCTAAAGTTGTCTGACCGTTTCTCAGGGGACCGGAAGACTTTTTTTCTCCTTTCGGGAGAGTTGTAGGCTCTATTTCCGTCTAAGGCCCCACTCCTCAGGTTCTGAGAGCCAGCGAGTGGGTATAATTATATCCCGGCTCCAGGACTGCCCCGAAGAATGGGCCTTCTCCTTGGCTCCTGACGCCCCTGAACTTTCCTCTGTTGACCTTATTTTTTCTGCTCTCGGGCTCATCTATGACGAGACTGACAAGACTGCCTTTGCCGAGAGTCAGTTGGTGACCTTACGTCAGGGTAAGAGACCCGTTGAGGAGTACTGTTCTGACTTTAGGAAGTGGTGTGTAGCTTCTCGGTGGAATGACCCTACCTTGAGGTGCCAGTTTAGATTGGGTCTGTCGAACACCCTGAAAGACCTGTTAGTTAGCTATCCCTCTTCTGACTCTCTAGATCAGGTTATGGCTTTAGCGGAATGTCTTGACCGACGTCTCAGGGAACGACGACTTGAACGTTTTTGTGCCTTCCCCTCTGGCTCCCCCATGATGGCTCCCGAGGTTCCATTGCTTCGTTCTTCCACGGAAAACTCGGATGAACCAATGCAACTCGGGGCCTCCGTGTCTTCCCAACAACGTAGAGAGCTCCGCAGGAAGAATAGTCTCTGCTTGTACTGTGGGGATGATATATTTAAATAGGTATTACCCTCTTACAATTTTATATATAATATGCTAGAGTAATTCACACTAGGTGTACACCACCAATTGTCGATATATGAAAAAGGAACGGGGAGTGGGAAAAGTAGTGTGTTTTGTAATTGCAAAAAAATAAAAAATACTTTATTATTAAATTTATATTAAAACAATGTTAGATGAAAAATGATGTTGCGCCAAAGTCCCCTAAATTGGCGCACTATGACAAATTATGTCTGATTTAGATTGCTCCGGATTGTAAAGAATATATATGTGTCTAACCTCCCCCTTATTTAGTAATAGAGAGGAAACTATAATAGTCCCTAAACCAGAAATTGGGTTGTTAAATAATTGCAAATAACTGTCCCCCTCAGTGTCAATGATGAGACAGTCTGATTGCACATAAACCCAGAGGTTCCTTCAACGGGCTGATAGTGAAGCCCAGCGGTGGAGAAACCCCTGTATTAATGTGACTGTAATGGGTTACATGTACATGTGTCTTATATGAATAGACACAGCACAGCAGAGTTGCAACTGCTGCATACTAGGAACTGAACAGGAGAAGGGAATAGACTGGGCCACAGTGTGTAACGGGCGGCGGGTCCGCTGAATTGCCTTGGTAGTGATCTAAAGTATCTGTAAAATTCCTATCAGGCAGTATAATCACTTCCCCCCAGCTGATGTATACTAACAACCTAGCTGTCAGGGTTTACAACAATTTATGTGGGCTAGCAAATAGGCTGCGGTCAGCTGAGTATTTATGACTGCACACAGCAGCAAAGAAGCCCCCGTCAAAGACAAACACTGTGTGTGTTGTCTTCAGTGGCGGATTAAGTAGACCATGGGCCCTGGGCTGTTACCCAAACTTGGGCCCCCCTTCCTCACCGCCGCCCTGCCGCGCCGTAACTATTTTTAACACTACCTTTCTGGGCAAGCATTAACAGTGTTACGATTTCCCTTGTCACAGGGCTGTGTCCATACATACTGAGAGTATCACACTGTGCAGGGACACATCCTCCTGACAAGGGGAATTGTCTATCAGTCCTGGACTACAGAAAGACTTTTTGTGAAATACAAGGATTCCTATAATAAACATGTCAGGAGAGGTGACAGATTCTCTATAAATCTAGTGACTCACAGGTGACGACGTCTCAGATTCTAGTAGTTTTCTTCCTCTTTTCTTCTCCATCCGGTCCAGCGCTCATGACGACTTCTCCCGGCCATGACTCATTTCTGCAGAATTTGCCACTCAGACGTCTCCTCACTTTTCCAACATTTCCACACCTATAAACGAAAATAAAGTTATTATGGTGCCACATACTGTGCCCCTAAATATAATAGCACTAAACACTGCGTGCCTGAATATAATACCACACACTGTAAAACGCCACATACACACACAGCCCCCTGTACATAGTGCCACACACAGCCCCCTGTACATAGTGCCACACACAGCCCCTGTAGATATTACACACCCCCATAGATATCGCCATACACAGCCCCCTCTATATATCACACATTCCCCCCGTAGAGAGCGTTACACACAGCCCCATATAGATAGTGCCATACAGCCCCCTGTAGAGAGCGCCACACAGCCCTCCCCCTCTTGTAAATAGCACCAAAAAGCCCCCCCCCCTATAAAGAGCGCCACACACATACCACTGTGGATAGCACTACACAGCCCCCCCTTGTATATAGTGCTACACAGCGCTCCCCCTTGTATATAGTGCCACACAGCGCCCCCCCCTTGTATGTAGTGCCACACAGCACTCCCCTTGTATATAGTGGCACACAGCGCTCCCCCTTGTATATAGTGGCACACAGCGCTCCCCCTTGTATATAGTGGCACACAGCGCTCCCCCTTGTATATAGTGCCTCACAGCGCTCCCCCTTGTATATAGTGCCACAATGTTATGTACACATTTAAAAACTTTATATCATAATTTTTTATATATATATATATATTAGTATGTGTGTGATTGATTGATTTTATTAAAAAATATTTTTACTTTTTGAGATACAGCTGCTTTGTATCCTGTATCCGTCAGGTCAGCAGGACTGACAGGATCAGTGACACGCAGGATCCACCTCAAATCTATCACATCTAAGATTATAATTTAGCGCAGGGCCCGTGTCACTGATCCCGTCAGTCCTGCTGACCTGACGGATACAGGATACAAAGCAGCTGTATCTCAAAAAGTGAAAATATTTTTTAATAAAACGTAATTACAAAGTTGCACCAAACACACATTTTTATAAAAAATAAATTAAAACGACGTGATTTTTGCGACGTTTTTTCCATAGACAATGCAGGTTTCGTTTTTTATCGTTTTTATACACACCTTTTTTGCTATTTTAGAATTTTTATTCATAAAGTTTGAAAATAATAGTAAAAAAAATAAGCTTTTTTACGTTTCAGCTATTTTTTTTGGTAACAACATAGTTTTACCCTAAAATAGACCTTTTATTTGTGATCGCCATTGTTTACCGTAAATTTTAATATATTACATGTCTATATTAGGGTAATTGGGTCAGCGCTAGCGTTACAACAATGATTGGCGGGGGGAACGTTTTTTTTGGGGGTGGGTATTTTATGTGTATTTATTATTTAATTTTTTTTTGCACTTTACTTTATTATTTTTTTATTACTGTGGTCTGTCCCCCAAAGGTCAAAAAAGACCTTTGGGGAACTTTATATATACTTTTTCTTTCTTTTACACCATGTTTTTCCACTGTAACTGGAGCTGCACAGCAGCCCCAGTTACAGGGAAAATCAGCCCTCTCATAGTGACGATTGTCACTAATAGGGCTGTGCTGGGTCTAGTTAGACCCAGCAACAGTCTGCCACTAACGGCACCCGGCGATCATGTGACCAGTCACATGATCACCGGGAGGAATAGAGACAGCGCCGCTGCTGCTGTCTCTATTCCTATACACAGCGTTCATTGAACGCTGTGTAAGACATCGGAGAAGACAGAAGCAGAATAGCTGCTTCTGTCTTCTCCTCAGGGTCCCCGGCAGTCACTGACAGCCGGAGACCCGACATTCAGCTGCCCGATCGCGCGGGCAGCAAGTTAAAACCCGAGCCGTAGAAAGTCTATGGCTCGGGTTTTAAGGACCCGTCCCTGACCGCTGGCCGTAAAAATACAGCCAGCGGTCGGGAACCAGTTGGGCAGGAGGATAAGCCTGTACTGACCTCAGCGCCGGTGACCGCCCGCCCGGCTCTTCTTGCAGCTTTGGAGTAACAGAACAGCCGTCCGTCGCTGTTCTGTTACTCAATGGCGGCGCCCGCACTTGTCAGGGAGGCGTGTCCTACCCCTGGATCCCGGCCAATTCTCTGCTCCTCCCCTCCTCATCTTCGGCTTGTAGCAGCGCTAGCGCGCTGAATAGGTTTGCAAAATGATGTGCGGTTCGGGCTGCCATGGGCCCCCTGGGAGCCTCGGGCCCCGGGCGGCCGCCCGAATCGCCCATATGATAATCCGCCACTGGTTGTCTTATTTGTCAAAGCTCGATGTAGCAGAGCCGTTACTGCTACATTCAGGTCTCCAGCCCTGCAAGGAGACCTGACAGGCCAGCCACGCTCCCGGGCAAACGATCACACAGGCAGCGCGCCTGGACTGCGTTCTCCAGCTCCACACAACAGTGAGTACTCTGCCTAACAGGCAGTAAGGATATTGTACCACTGTTTGTTTGTCTGTGCAAGATAAGGCTGCCTGGTGAGTCGCGTATATGTGGGGAGGGCTGGAGGGAGCCGAGCTGCTGTCAGCTGTTTGAGTACGATCCTGTCTCAAACTTAGCTCAGCTCCGTGCACTCATGCACAAAGAGCTGCTCAGGCAGCCCGGCGTGCAGTATTGCCGTGCTTGTTCCCTAACTGTAGCAGATATTCTGCTGATTTGAACATTAAACTGCTATTAGCAGTACGGAGCAAAGTGTTTGGCATCTAACATTGGTGATATTTAAAAGACACCCGACGCGCGTTTCGCCGGTACTTCCGGCTTCTTCCAGGGGTGGCAGCCGCCGGAATCAAAGGCCAGATATGCTAAGAGTTCCTGATTGACAGGAATAGTAACCAATCAAAACAATTTGAGAATGGAAACAAAGTAATGGTGCAACGTGATACCTCTGGTTAGTTCCAGCAATGTATCCATGTTAAAATAACACTGGCTAGGCTCAAGATGCATCAGATTGCAGCTAAAAAAATCTTTCCTTTCTTTCTTTATAACAAAAAACTTTTTTCTTTTTTAAATTGCAGTCATATCAGGACATTCTGCTACATAATAAATGCACATATAGCATTGTCCTGCAGAGGCAGAGATATAAATGTAAATGTAACAAAAGAGGTTAACCTCGTAGATACACAGTACTGCATTGGCAATGATTGCTCAGTAAGTGTGTCAGAGATAGAAATTTTGAATATCAGGCACGATAAACTGGTAATGTGAGACCTTAGTTAGTTCCAGGTTCAAAGAAAACAACCAAAATTGAAACTTTCGTTCATGCCGAACGGTTTAACGGAGTTCATACGGAATATCCACTCACTTTCTCTCCTCAGAAGGGCCTCATCAAGGTTGCCCCCTCTGATGCCCATGTTGAGTTTACAGATGCCCCAACCTTTCAGAGTCTGCCACTCTAGATTATGTCTCTCTTTAAAATGTTTGGCGATTGGAGTAGGTGTGAATATTTTCTTCTGGAGTTTACAATCCTTCTCACCTTTGTCATAGTTTATAATTGACCTGACATGTTCTCCAATACGGATTTTGAGTGCTCTGGTCGTTTTACCCACGTATCTCAAACCGCAGGGGCACTCCAGACAATACACGACTCCTTCGGAGTTACAGTTCATATGTTCTTTGATCTTATACAACACCCCAAATCCATCAGTGAATTGCTTGGTTGTAGTCAGGATTCTACATGCTTTACATAACTTACAAGGGAAAAACCCCATAATCTGGGCCCTCTTAGTACCGTCACCCCGCGTAAAGTGACTTGCAACCAAAATGTTCGAAATGCTGGTTCCTTTGCGATAACCTGAAAGGGCCCTCTCACCCAAGATTGTGTTTAGATTAGGATCAGATTTAAGTACATGCCAGTGTTTGTTTATAATCTGCATCATGCTATCCCAGTCTGCATGATAGTCAGTGATGAATCTAGGCTGCATGGGGGTTTCAGAGGTTTTGATAGCTGTCTTGGCTCGTGTCTTTTTAGAAATGAGCAATTCTTCACGGTTGGTTCTCAGTGCTATGTTATAGGCCTCTTTGATATTGCGATTGGAGTAGTGTCTCGCCTGCAGCCTAGCCCTCAATTCAACTGCTCGTTTCTTGAAATCAACAAATGTCGAGCAATTGCGTCTCAATCTCAAGAACTCCCCCTTCGATATTGCCCTAATTGTGTTTCTTGAGTGTGCACTTTCGGCAGCTAATAAGCTGTTGGTGGCAGTCACCTTTCTATAAAGATCCGTGTGGAGATTTCTCTCTGGATCTGTGTAGATGAGAACATCTAAAAATGGGATCGACTGTGGGTTATAGTCAAGGGTCAATTTCAGATTAAAATCATTGTCATTCAATTTCTCAATGAGATTCTCCAATTCAAGGACAGAGCCCCCCCAAATGACGAATATGTCGTCAATAAAACGCCTCCAGAGACAGACGTTATCTGTCAAGATTTTTTGCTCATCACAAAAAACAATTACCTCCTCCCACCAGCCAAGATAAATGTTAGCAAATGTGGGGGCCACAGCTGCTCCCATCGCCGTGCCCCTGATTTGCAGGTAAAACCGCCCATCAAATATGAAATAGTTTCGTGTAAGGATAAATCTCAGTGCTTTAAGAATAAAGTCCTTCCTCACAGGGTTCAGACTCGGGTCTCTAGATAGATAATAGTCTACCGCTGAACAGCCCCTGGAGTGATTAATGCTGGTGTACAGACTTTCCACGTCACAGGTTACCAGAATTTCGTCCTGGTTAAGACTGATTCCATCCAACTCTTTCAATATTTGCATGGTGTCTCTGGTGTGGGAAGGTAAGTTCAACACAATATCACCGAGTTCATTGTCGAGCCACTTGTTACACTTCTGCGTGAGATTTCCCACACCAGAGACAATAGGCCTACCTGGGGGGTTCTTAAGGTTTTTGTGGACCTTTGGGAGCATATAAAAAGTGGAAACCCTGGGGCCCTTGACAGATAAAAAACTTTTCTCATTGGGGGTGATCGCTCCCAATGAGAGAGCTTCTGAAATCAGTGCATTGTATTCACTCAAGAATTGAGCTGTCGGATCCCCCCATAACGGTTTATAGCACTGTTTATCAAGAAGCTGCCTCCTTGCTTCACGTATATATTGTTCCTTGGGCCAGATAACAATGTTTCCCCCCTTATCCGATTGTTTAAAGACAACGTCCTGCCACAATCGGAGTTCTTGTAATGCCTGACGTTCCACTTCAGTAATATTGTTCTCTATCCTATGGTATGGGAATGACACAATATCTTGACCCACCAAGTCTAGAAAAACTTTAACCGCTGGGCAAGTGTCCAGAGGACCAAAAATATACCTGATGTAACAAATAACACCACGTAGGCAAAAATAAAATATGTAATTACATATTTTATTTTTGCCTACGTGGTGTTATTTGTTACATCAGGTATATTTTTGGTTTTCTGATATACTATGTCATACCTGATGGTTTGACTTATGCTTCAAGTACAATTTCTGTTGATAAAGTGTCCAGAGGAGGCATAGTAGTTGATTTTGCTTTAAGATGTTTTCTACTCTGGCGTTCCAGTGTGTTTGTATCTCCATCGGTCATATTCTCTGATAAAAGTGATTCAAGATCTCCCAGAGTTGCCGCCTCCTGACCTGTAAGGTCCAACAAATCTGGAAATTGTGTTATCAATTCTTCTACAGGGCTACTGGGTTGAATGTCTCTTTGTGAAAAAATCTTTTTAAATATCAGTTTCCTACCGAAAAGGTGCAGATCTTTAATCACTGTGAATTTATTAAGTCTTGTCGTAAGACAAAAATTGAGGCCCCTCTGCAAGACTTGTGATTGTATGTCAGTAAGAGAGTGCTGCGATAAATTGATCACTCTCATAGAATCTCCCAGAGAATCGGTCATTTGTAGGGTCATCTTCTCTGTTGGTCTTTTCTCTTCCCCTTCCCCCTCTGGGACCCTCTGAAGCCCCATCTCCCTCTGTCCCGTAAAAAAGGGACTTCCGGGACGGTATTGTGATCACTCCCTAAAGCTGGGTGTCTCCTCGGGGAGTTGGCCTGACCCTTGTCCTGATCATAATTTCTGGTCTCTGTATCGGACCCAGAGGCCTCAGTTAGGTCAGTGTCAGTATCTGAGAAATCGTGTGTTCTCTTGATTTTAGCTTGTGAATGCACCTTATTTTAACATGGATACATTGCTGGAACTAACCAGAGGTATCACGTTGCACCATTACTTTGTTTCCATTCTCAAATTGTTTTGATTGGTTACTATTCCTGTCAATCAGGAACTCTTAGCATATCTGGCCTTTGATTCCGGCGGCTGCCACCCCTGGAAGAAGCCGGAAGTACCGGCGAAACGCGCGTCGGGTGTCTTTTAAATATCACCAATGTTAGATGCCAAACACTTTGCTCCGTACTGCTAATAGCAGTTTAATGTTCAAATCAGCAGAATATCTGCTACAGTTAGGGAACAAGCACGGCAATACTGCACGCCGGGCTGCCTGAGCAGCTCTTTGTGCATGAGTGCACGGAGCTGAGCTATGTTTGAGACAGGATCGTACTCAAACAGCTGACAGCAGCTCGGCTCCCTGCAGCCCTCCCCACATATACGCGACTCACCAGGCAGCCTTATCTTGCACAGACAAACAAACAGTGGTACAATATCCTTACTGCCTGTCAGGCAGAGTACTCACTGTTGTGTGGAGCTGGAGAACGCAGTCCAGGCGCGCTGCCTGTGTGATCGTTTGCCCGGGAGCGTGGCTGGCCTGTCAGGTCTCCTTGCAGGGCTGGAGACCTGAATGTAGCAGTAACGGCTCTGCTACATCGAGCTTTGACAAATAAGACAACACACACACAGTGTTTGTCTTTGACGGGGGCTTCTTTGCTGCTGTGTGCAGTCATAAATACTCAGCTGACCGCAGCCTATTTGCTAGCCCACATAAATTGTTGTAAACCCTGACAGCTAGGTTGTTAGTATACATCAGCTGGGGGGAAGTGATATACTGCCTGATAGGAATTTTACAGATACTTTAGATCACTACCAAGGCAATTCAGCGGACCCGCCGCCCGTTACACACTGTGGCCCAGTCTATTCCCTTCTCCTGTTCAGTTCCTAGTATGCAGCAGTTGCAACTCTGCTGTGCTGTGTCTATTCATATAAGACACATGTACATGTAACCCATTACAGTCACATTAATACAGGGGTTTCTCCACCGCTGGGCTTCACTATCAGCCCGTTGAAGGAACCTCTGGGTTCATGTGCAATCAGACTGTCTCATCATTGACACTGAGGGGGACAGTTATTTGCAATTATTTAACAACCCAATTTCTGGTTTAGGGACTATTATAGTTTCCTCTCTATTACTAAATAAGGGGGAGGTTAGACACATATATATTCTTTACAATCCGGAGCAATCTAAATCAGACATAATTTGTCATAGTGCGCCAATTTAGGGGACTTTGGCGCAACATCATTTTTCATCTAACATTGTTTTAATATAAATTTAATAATAAAGTATTTTTTATTTTTTTGCAATTACAAAACACACTACTTTTCCCACTCCCCGTTCCTTTTTCATATATCGACAATTGGTGGTGTACACCTAGTGTGAATTACTCTAGCATATTATATATAAAATTGTAAGAGGGTAATACCTATTTAAATATATCATCCCCACAGTACAAGCAGAGACTATTCTTCCTGCGGAGCTCTCTACGTTGTTGGGAAGACACGGAGGCCCCGAGTTGCATTGGTTCATCCGAGTTTTCCGTGGAAGAACGAAGCAATGGAACCTCGGGAGCCATCTTGGGGGAGCCAGAGGGGAAGGCACAAAAACGTTCAAGTCGTCGTTCCCTGAGACGTCGGTCAAGACATTCCGCTAAAGCCATAACCTGATCTAGAGAGTCAGAAGAGGGATAGCTAACTAACAGGTCTTTCAGGGTGTTCGACAGACCCAATCTAAACTGGCACCTCAAGGTAGGGTCATTCCACCGAGAAGCTACACACCACTTCCTAAAGTCAGAACAGTACTCCTCAACGGGTCTCTTACCCTGACGTAAGGTCACCAACTGACTCTCGGCAAAGGCAGTCTTGTCAGTCTCGTCATAGATGAGCCCGAGAGCAGAAAAAATAAGGTCAACAGAGGAAAGTTCAGGGGCGTCAGGAGCCAAGGAGAAGGCCCATTCTTCGGGGCAGTCCTGGAGCCGGGATATAATTATACCCACTCGCTGGCTCTCAGAACCTGAGGAGTGGGGCCTTAGACGGAAATAGAGCCTACAACTCTCCCGAAAGGAGAAAAAAAGTCTTCCGGTCCCCTGAGAAACGGTCAGACAACTTTAGGTGGGGTTCAAGAGGTGAGGTGGAGGGCACTACCTGGTTAGCATCACGCTGGTTGCACCTCTGAGCCAGGTCTTGGACCTGTAGGGAGAGACCCTGCATTTGCTGAGCCAGGGTCTCAAGGGGGTCCATAGTTGTGTAGGAACCAAGGTAGAAAAGGTATATGGGCCGGTGATTATGTAATGTCGGGGAAGGGAGACAGACAGGTGAGCCCTAATCTACCAGCCACTCAGTCCCTGCCTACTTGCATGGCCCGTCCTAGGCGACGGCGTACAACTGGGCGACGGTCCCTACGCTCAATATGTGCACGACAGACAAACATCCAGGGGTACACAGAAGCTAAGGGAAATGGGGCAGTTGCCCATGGCAACACCGTGAGCAACAAGAGTAGTGAACGAGCCGAGTCAAACCAGGAGTGTACAAGGTACCAAACTGTAAAGGATCTGCCAGACACAACTTCTGTGTCGACGCCTGTGGGTAATCAGTCTGCACCTGCTCCTATGTCTGTGAGACTGACTCCATCTTCCACCACTCAGGATGGCAGGCTTAGGAGTGGGAGAGCCTATCACAGCCTGGCCAGACGGAGCTAGCTCCCGCCCACTGTCTATTTATACCTGCCTTTCCTGTCCCTCCTTTGCCTGTGATTCTGCTCTGCTTGTTTCCTGGCTCTGCTGCTGCTGCTTGAACTACTGATCCTCTTCTTGTTATTGACCTTGGCTTACTGACCACTCTCCTGCTCAGCGTTTTGCATCTCGTGCACTCCTGCTTTGACTCGGCTCGTTCACTTCTCTCGTTGCTCACGGTGTCTCCGTGGGCAGCTGCTCCGTTTCCCTAGCTTCTGTGTACCCTTGTCTGTTTGTCTGTCGTGCACTTACTGAGCGTAGGGACTGTCGCCCAGTTGTACCCCGTTGCCTAGGACGGGTCGTTGCAAGTAGGCAGGGACTGAGTGGCGGGTAGATTAGGGCTCACCTGTCTGTCTCCCTACCCCGTCATTACACAAACACAGAGCAGGAGCTGAGTCAGTAAAGCCAGGGTCAATATGAAGCAGAGGTCAATAGTAATAGCAGGAACAGCAGAGCCAGGAAACAAGAGAGAATCACAGGCAAAGGACAAGCAGCAAATGAAGGTATAAATAAGGGCGGGAGCTAGAACCGTCTGGCCAGGCTGTGATAGGTTCTCCCACTCCTCAGCCTACCAGCCTGAGTGGTAGCAGATCAAGTCACTCTATCAGACCTAGGAACAGATGCAGACTGATTAACCACGGGCGTCGACACAAGCTGTGTCTGGCAGATCCTTTACAACAAGACTCTTGATACTATGTGTACCATTGACTACCAGACTCTGGACACTATATATACAACTGACCATCAGACTCTGGAAACTATATGTATCACTGACCACCAGACTATGGATGCTATATGTATAACTGATCACCAGACTCTGGATGCTATATGTATCACTGACCACCAGACTCTGGATGTGATATGTATCACTGACCACAAGACTCTGAACACTATATATATATATATATATATATATATATATATATATACCATTGACACCAGACTCTGGATACCATATATACCACTGACCACCAGACTCTGGAAACTATATGTACCACTGACCACGAGACTCTGGATACTATATGGACCACGAACCACCAGACTCTGTATACTGTATATATCACTGATCACAAGACTCTGGATACTATATGTACCGCTGACCATCAGACTCTGGATACTATGACGCTGGATACTATATGTACCACTGACCAACAGACTCTGGTGGTTCGTGGTCCATATAGTATCCAGAGTCTGTTGGTCAGTGGTACATATAGTATCCAGAGTCATAGTATCCAGAGTCTGATGGTCAACGGTACATATAGTATCCAGAGTCTTGTAATCCGTGATATATACAGTATACAGAGTCTGGTGGTTCGTGGTCCATATAGTATCCAGAGTCTGGTGGTCAGTGGTATATATAGTATCCAGAGTCTGTTGGTCAGTGGTACATATGGTATCCAGAGTCATAGTATCCAGAGTCTATTGGTCAGTGGTACATATAGTATCCAGAGTCATAGTATCCAGAGTCTGATGGTCAGCGGTACATATAGTATCCATAGTCTTGTGGTCAGTGATATATACAGTATACAGAGTCTTGTGGTTCGTGGTCCATATAGTATCCAGACTTTGTATACTGTATATACCACTGACCACCAGACTCTGGATATTATATGTACCTCTGACCACCAGACTGTGGATACTTTATGTACCACTGGCCACCAGACTTTGGATACTATATGTACCACTGACTATTGGAAACCACATGTAAGTAGATTGGGGTTAGTTCACCAGCACTGGATGAGGGTAAATTCTCTATCGGAGGCGGCTGTATGACAATAGAGACTAGTGATGAGGCCGGTCAGAGTTTGTGTTTAGTCAGTATTTACGTTAGTCGGCAGAGTCACAGGTGGAGTGAAACGCGTGGGGCGATGGGGGTGATGGACAGCACATTGAGTGGCGTCATCCTCATGTTCCATTGGTGTTGGTGCTGCAGGTTTCTTCCAGTGACATAACATATATGATCCCCGTATGGTAAGTTCTTTCTTACGTTTTTTCCTATATGACATTTTATGGCCTGTCACATATAGACACATAAAGGTGAGGTAACCAACAGGGCCACGGGCGTAACTAGGAAAGACTGGGCCCCATAGCAAACTTTTGACTGGGGCCCCCCCTCCCCTGGGTGTCACACAACCCCCCCCCCCTTGTAGATAGTGCCTTTTTTACAAACCCCCCTTTTGATAACGCCATACAGCCCCCCTGTAGATAACGCCATACAGCCCCCTTTGTAGATATCTACAGAGGGGGCTGTATGGCGCTATCTACAGAGGGGGCTGTATGGCGTTATCTACGGGGGGCTGTATGGCGTTATCTACGGGCGGACTGTATGGCGTTCCCTACAGGGGGGGGTGTATGGCGTTCCCTACAGGGGGGGGACTGTATGGCATTCCCTACAGGGGGGGACTGTATGGCGTTCCCTACAGGGGGGGCTGTATGGCACTATCTACAGGGGGAGGCTGTATGGCGCTATCTACAGAGGGGCTGTATGGTGCTATCTATAGGGGGGCTGTATGGCGTTATCTACAGGGGGACTGTATGGCATTATCTACGGGGGGGCTGTATGGCGTTCCCTACAGAGGGGGCTGTCTGGCGTTATCTACAGGGGGGACTGTATGGTGTTACCTACATGGAGTCTGTATGGCTTTCCCTACAGGGGGGGGTCTGTAGGGAACACCATACAGCCTTCCCTGTAGGGAACGCCATACAGCCCCCCTGTAGGGAACGCCATACAGCGTCCCCCCTGTAGGGAACGCCATACAACGTCCCCCCCTGTAGGGAACGCCCTACAGCGTCGTCTCCCCTGTAGGGAACGCCATACAGCGTCGTCCCCCCGGTAGGGAATACCATATTGCGTCCTCCCTTAGGGAACGCCATACAGCCCCCCCCCTGTAGGGAACGCTAGACAGCCCCCCCCCTGTAGGGAACGCCATACAGCGTCTCCCCCCTGTAGGGAACGCCATACAGCGTCCCCCCTCCTAAAAAAATGCGACCTACAGTGTGTCCTAATAAAAGACATGTATCCCCTATCCACAGCAGCGATAGGGAGAACGGGGGACTGAAAGTCCCCCTGAAGTTCTCCATGACTAACCTCTGACTTCCCGCGTCTGCGCAGCTCACTAAAAATTAAAGGAGCGCTTGTCACGCATGCGCACAAGCGGGACCGGTGCTCCATTCATTTCTCCGGAACTGCTGACACAGACCCCGGAAGTCCGAGGTTTGTGATGGAGAACTTCAGGGGACTTTCAGTCCCCCGTTATCCCTATCGCTGCCAGCGATCACGCATGTATCCCCTATCCTGTGGATATCCTGTGGCTAGGGGATACATGTCTTTTGTTTAATGGCAGAGCGGGGAGATACCTCCCTGCTCTGCCGTACTGTTCAGTGGCGTCTCGCTGTAGCAGCCATAGCGGCTGCTAGCGGAGCCTCCGGCCATGGTGGGGGCCCGTGCCGGCGGGCGACACGGGCCCCCTCATGCCACGGGCCCCGTAGCAGCCACTACTGCTGCTACGGCGGAAGTTACGCCACTGACCAGGGCCGTATTTACCATTAGATACCTGCGGGCACCAGATCACTGTAGTACTACCGATAATGAATCCTCTTCCTGTGTGTTTTCCGATTTTATGTAACTAAAGCTTAATCGCTGTATAAATGAAAAGTTCTACAACTTCCTAATCTACTTTATGTTTCTTAGCTGAGAGCAGGACTAGCGATGTACAGGTTCACTGCATCTGAATGTAAGCAAGAGTGTCCTCATTCACTGACAGCAAACAGATCTTGAAAATGGTGAGTAATTGAAACATAAATGATATTATAAAGTTGTAGAACTTCTCATGTATACAGGAATAAAGTATTTATTATACGGGGGCATGGCTGTAAATATGCCCCCGGATATGACGACTCCTTGTATAGACCAGTCCTATTGGATCTCTCGGTGTGGACGTCTCTGCAGGGGATTTTTCTTCTTCATGAATGTTGATCTCTGGTGTGAAGGATCTGGTAACAGGAGCATCCATGAGGTGAGGGCCCTGACTGTAGGGGGCAGCATTGTAGCCGATCCTCCATCCCCCACTGTGCCCCATTCAGTGTATCCCGTTTAGATAATCCTCCACAATCTAAATAGCCTGTACTTCAGCTCTCTCCTGCACTGATACATTGTAACAAACTCTCACTTATCATTATATAACCATTAAAGCTGTTTTCTGGTTTGGAAAACCCATTTTCAAATGCCCTATTAGGGAATTTTGGGGTAATAGTGTGGGTTCCCCCGTTCAGGACCCTGATTAATTATCCAGAATGGAGAGGGGCAACAAACATCATCTCCTGCTCAGGAGGACCATCACATCCATGTATTACATGCCCAGCCCGGTGATTATAGAACTGTGTAATACTTTACTTCCCCTTTAGAGATGCTGTAGGGAAATTAAACTCTTGCAGCAAGTTCCCCCACAGATTACTGGACCCCTCTAGCAAAACGGTATTGTAAAAACCGGACAACCCCTGTAAGGCTCTGTTCACACCACATTTGGGCTTTAAATCTGACATATACCTTTAAAGTGTAGCTAAACGTTTGACAAACTTCTGACATGTCATAGTGACATAGTGACACGTCAGAAGATTGGATTGGTGGGGGTCCGAGCACTGAGACCCCCACCAATCACTAGAATGAAGCAGCTGAAGCCCCCGTGTGAGCGCTCAGTCGCTTCGTGTTTGTTCGGCTTTTTCCAGAAATAAATGTATCGGTGAACGGACTCAATAGAAAGTCTATGAGCCGATACATTTTTCCGGAAAAAGCCGAACAGACAGGAAGCGGCTGAGCGCTCACACGAGACCTTCAGCTGCTTCGTTCTAGTGATTGGTGGGGGTCTCAGAGCTCGCACAACATTTACTACACAGAAGTCCAATGGGAATAAAAACAAGCACAAAGATGTAGGGGGTAAAAGGAAAGTTTTATTTACAGATAAGGGAAGGTTATATTTTATTATTAGGAGATTATTCTAGAAGTATTAAGACTACTATTATTATATACTGTGTATATGTATGTGTCATCTATTTATCTATTATACTAAACCTATCTAAAGGCCGTGGTGATCCAGAAGAAGGCGAAAACCCCCTGTGAGGAATGAGCCAATTGTCCTCATATTAGGGGGGGAAAATTCCTTCCTGACCCCAAATATGGCGATCGGCATAAATCCCAGGATCAAAGGCTGAAGTGTAACATGTGTAATATGGGGAAAGACTAGGGGAAAATTATTCATTTATTTATTATTATTTTTAATGAACTGCTGTATTTATTTATGTGTAAACTATAAATTGTATTAAATTAAGATTTATTTTTAATTATTTTCTATATTTATATTATGTTACTTATGTGTGTTACTACTTATTACTCTATCATCCTAAACCTATTTAAGGCCGTGTTGATCCAGAGGAAGGCGAAAACCCCCTTTGAGGAATGAGCCAATTGTCCTCATATTAAGGGGGGAAAATTCCTTCCTGACCCCAAATATGGCGATCAGAATAATCCCAGGATCAAAGGCTAAAGTCTAATCTAAATGTACTATGTGTCTATATGCGGGTGTCTATACTTATCATGTAGTGTGGTGTCTATACTTATTATATAGTGGGGTGATGTGGGTGATGTGAGTGATGTGGGTGATGTGGGTGCATTACTTACCTGGCCTGTGCTGAGGTGAGATCAGGTATAATGGCCGCTCCGGCCCCAGGACTACAACATGCGGCTATTATTCCTGATCTCCCCAGATGGAAACTAAGCACAGGCCGCTCCTGGGGGGTGTAGAGGATCTTCAGGCTGGAGTGATGTCAGATGCCTGCCTGGGATTGGAGGATGGCAAGTCAAGGCTCTGGTGCAGCAGCAAGATGGCAGAGGTGTGGCATGAAGATGGTAAGGAGAGAGATGATGGTCTGGGCAGCCGAGGTGACATACAGCAGCAGAGACTTGAGGCGCGGGTCAGGAGGCATGAAGTTCTGGGCCCTTGTCCTGAGATCTTATCGGGTCCAGCTTGGTGACATGAAGCTGAACCCGGCCAAGGGGTGAAGGGCTTTGTTATTCTCTGGCCACTTCAGATGTTGGTTCTCCAGAACGGGCACAAATGGTGTAAATGGTGGCTGTGCCCTCCTCTCCTGCAGTTCCTCCCAGCCGATGGTGGAGAAGAATGGATGCTCTCTGATGTTCCCGCACACACCGAGGCGCCTCTTAGAATTTTTACGGACCAGTCTCTTGGTCAGATGTTTCACGTCAGGATTAAGCCAAGTTGGAAATTTAGGCTTCGCGGTGGTGATGGCTTTGATAGCCATTTGCCTGACGGGGCCGTTGTAAAATGGGGAGCGTCCTGCTGCCATCCTGGACACCACAATCCCCAGGCTCCACCAGTCAACTGCGGAGCCGTATTTTTTTCTAAGAAGCACCTCGGGGGCCATGTAATGCAACGTTCCCGACACTCCACGGATCTTATTGGAGGCGGTGACGCCATCTTGGGCCAATCCCAGGTCGATGATACGGACGTGGCCATCTGCATCCAACATTATATTCTCCGGCTTTAGATCTCTGCAAAGAAATAAGACGAGAGAATGACAAATCCGCCCAGTGATCCAGGAGACGGGGGATGGGTCATTGCACCACCAAGCAGAATAGCCATTCAGGAGTGTAGGAAAGCTGGGTGCACTGTTTCCAGCATGTAAAGGAGAATGAAAGAAGGGGGAAGTTCTGCTTACCGGTGGACGATGTTGTGTCCATGGAGGAACTGGAGGCCACATATCATCTCTGCTGTGTAGAATCTGATGGGGAGAACAGAGTGGAGTCTCAATGTCATGAAATCTTCCTCTATCAATTCCCTAATATCATGTTATGATGGAGTGTGTGCGGTCTCTAGCAGAGAGGAGGCGCTGATTATGGCAGCCTGTATTCTGCATTCTCTGTATTATCCTTCATCTGACCTCCCCCCTCACCTTTTCTTCTTTCCACCCCCCTCAGTCTCCTGATTATTTACTCGCCTTACGTTGCCGATGTTCAAGCAGCCGCACATCCTGATCAAAGCCTCCAGGCTGCCACCGGACAGATACTCCGTGATAAAAAATGCCCGCTCCTCAGATTGATGTGCGGCATAGAGGTGGCATAGGAACGGGCAGTGTCTGGCCGCTAGGAGTATCCGCCGCTCTCTCATAATTTCGTCCGTATTGTCCCGTTTGGTGATCATTTTTACGGCCATGTAGGTGTTTCGGCCGGGGACTGATGCCAGGACCACCTGAGGAAAACAAATGGAGATTCCTCATGAGAAGAAGAAGGAACAGAGGTGGACAGAGAGGTGGGTCAGTCGAGTAGTGCCCAGGACTCTACAGCAGAACAAAGCTGAGCTCCCAGCATAATGCAGTGTCTGCTGTTGGGCCCTGTATGGAGAGGTCTTCACGCCTAACCCACATTTGACATAATTATCTTAGTTGGTGGGGGTAGTAAGGAGCAGGATCATACGCTATAATAGCGACCGTGGCATCTAAACAGTTAAATAGAGGTAAGCTCCCGCTGTCACCCCATAACCCCTACCCGCAACGCGATCACAGTGTGTAGATAGTTGTCATGGCAGCCAGGGGGCCTAATGAAGACCCCAAGGTCTGCCAACTTGGTCCTCCTACTAAGCTTAATAGGGGGAGGCTAAAAGAACAATTCAAGCGATACATAAATATTGCAGTCAAAATAAAGAAATAAACTTTTTTCTATTTCGTTTTGTTTAGCTCCTCGAAAAATGGAATAAAAAGTTAAAAAGTGATTAAAAGTTTTATGTAACCCAAAATAGTACCAATAAACAGTACAGCTCGCCCCACAAAAAAGAAGTCCTCACACCGCCCCATCAACAGAAAAATAAAAAAAATTCGGGGTTTCAGAATATGGAGACACAACAAATTAATGTTTTTACAAATTGTTTTTATTGGATAAAAAGTATAAAAAATAAACCAATATAATTTTGGTATCCCCGTTATTGTACTGACCCGCAGAATAAAGGTAACGTGTCATTTTTACCACTTAGTTAACACCATAAAAGCCAAATTATTAAACCAATGGAGGAATTGCTGTTTTGTTTTTTTTTGCTATTTCACCTAAAAAAAAACAGCCTTTTACAATGTTCCCAGTAAATGATATGGAACATTGAATGGAGCCATTAAAAACGACAACTCGTGCCCCCAAAAATCAAAATCTCTCATATGTCGACAGAAAAATACTAAAATGAAAAACTAAAGTAGTGGTTATGGGGGCAGGAATACTTCTGGATGTCCTATTAGGCATCCCATAGGAGAACACTACACCCATCATCCATCCAGCATAACATGGTGACAACAGAGAACAATTGATGGAGATAAAAGGTCAACTTTAGGTTTACCACCCTATAAAATGAAATATTTCGATATTATACTCACTTTGCCAAAGCTGCCCCTACCCAGGACCTGGTGGATGGTGAAGCGGCTGATGGTAAGCCTGGCATAGGGGCTGGATGTTCCAGGGTCTTGGCTGCTCCCAGGTCTTGGCTCCTCATCCTCCAATCCTCTGTCCTTGGCTCCTCTCCTCTTCTTCTTGAATCCGGTGACGCTGTCCTCCTCCCTCTTCCTCTTCTCCTCTTCTCTCTTCTCGCCGTCTTCTCCATGTCCATTGGACGCCATTTTCACCAATATCTTCCTACCTGTAGACTTCAGTCCGATCGCTGCCGTCGACAGTTGAAAGTAAACGGCAGTTGGTCGTGTGCAGGTCACGTGATGTCAGAGGTCATGGAATCCTCAGGTGGCACCTGCCTGGCAGTAACCTGCTCTGCCATGTCTGATGTGGGCATCATGAGTGCCAGTCTAGTGTCCAGAGCTGTGTTTCCCAACCAGGGTTTCTTATGGCCTGGTCAGGGGTCTGCAGAACACAGTAGCAATACATGCCACTCCTACAGTAGAGATAAACAACGGTTATTTGCTCAGGTTATTGGCAAAACCCTTTTCATCCACAATATAGAATCTGGGTTTATATTTAGGGGTCTGTATTTATTTAGGGGTCCGGTCTGGGGTCTGTATTTATTTAGGGGTCTGGTTTGGAGTCTGTATTTATTTAGGGGTTCCGTATGGGGTCTGTATTTATTTAGGGGTCTAGTCTGGGGTCTGTATTTATTTAGGGGACTGGTCTGTGGTCTTCATTGATTTAGGGGTCTGGTCTGGGGTCTGTATTTATTTAGGGGTCTGCTCTGGGGTCTGCATTTATTTAGGGGTCTAGTCTGGGGTCTGTATTTATTTAGGGGTCTGGTCTGGGGTCTGTATTTATTTAGGGGTCTGGTTTGGAGTCTGTATTCATTTAGGGGTCTAGTCTGGGGTCTGTATTTATTTAGGGGTCCAGTCTGGGGTGTGTATTTATTTAGGGGTCCGGTCTGGGGTCTGAATTTATTTAGGTGTCTGGTCTGGGGTTTGTAAATATTTAGGGGTCGGGTCTGGGGTCTGTAATTATTTAGGGGTCTGGTCTGTGGTCTCCATTGATTTAGTGCTCTGCTCTGGGGTCTATTTATTTAGGGGTCTGGTTTGGAGTCTGTATTCATTTAGGGGTCTAGTCTGGGGTCTGTATTTATTTAGGAGTCCAGTCTGGGGTGTGTATTTATTTAGGGGTCCGGTCTGGGGTCTGAATTTATTTAGGTGTCTGGTCTGGGGTTTGTAAATATTTAGGGGTCGGGTCTGGGGTCTGTAATTATTTAGGGGTCTGGTCTGTGGTCTCCATTGATTTAGTGCTCTGCTCTGGGGTCTATTTATTTAGGGGTCTGGTTTGGAGTCTGTATTCATTTAGGGGTCTAGTCTGGGGTCTGTATTTATTTAGGGGTCCAGTCTGGGGTGTGTATTTATTTAGGGGTCCGGTCTGGGGTCTGAATTTATTTAGGTGTCTGGTCTGGGGTTTGTAAATATTTAGGGGTCGGGTCTGGGGTCTGTAATTATTTAGGGGTCTGGTCTGTGGTCTCCATTGATTTAGTGCTCTGCTCTGGGGTCTATTTATTTAGGGGTCTGGTTTGGAGTCTGTATTCATTTAGGGGTCTAGTCTGGGGTTTGTATTTATTTAGCGGTCCGGTCTGGGGTCTGAATCTATTTAGGTGTCTGGTCTGGGGTCTGTATTTATTTAGGGGTCTGGTCTGGGGTCTGTATTCTTTTAGGGGTCTAGTCTGGGGTCTGTATTCTTTTAGGGGTCTAGTCTGGGGTCTGTATTCTTTTAGGGGTCTAGTCTGGGGTCTGTATTTATTTAGGGGTCCAGTCTGTGGTCTGTATTTTTTTAGGGGTCCAGTCTGAGGTCTGTGTGATTTAAGGGTCCGGTCTGTAGTCTGAATTCATTTAGGGGTCTCTTCTGGGGTCTGTAATTATTTAGTGGTCTGGTCTGTGGTCTGCATTGTTTTAGGGGTCTGTAATTATTTAGGGGTCTGGTCTGTGGTCTGCATTGATTTAAGGGTCTGGTCTGGGGTCTGTATTTATTTAGGGGTCCAGTCTGGGGTCTGCATTTATTTAGGGGTCTAGCTCGGGGTCTGTATTTATTTAGGGGTCCACTCTGGGGTCTGTATTTTATTAGGGGTCCGGTCTGTAGTCTGAATTCATTTAGGGGTCTGGTCTGGGGTCTGTATTTATTTAGGGGTCCAGTCTGGGGTCTGCATTTATTTAGGGGTCTAGCTCGGGGTCTGTATTTATTTAGGGGTCCACTCTGGGGTCTGTATTTTATTAGGGGTCCGGTCTGTAGTCTGAATTCATTTAGGGGTCTGGTCTGGGGTCTGTAATTATTTAGTGGTCTGGTCTGTGGTCTGCATTGTTTTAGGGTTACCAGTACTATATTTTCTTACGACTATATTTCTTGTCGTCTTTGGACATACTTGGCCCCAATCGGCCCTGATTGCTTATTATTCTTGATCATCCACTGACTTCAATCTATCTGAGATATGGTACTGCTGTACATCTGCGATTCGTACTTACTTTTTGCTCTTACATAGATATCGCTTCCATTACCAGTACTATATTTTCTTACGACTATATTTCTTGTCTTCTTTGGACATACTTGGCCCCAATCGGCCCTGATTGCTTATTATTCTTGATCATCCACTGACTTCAATCTATCTGAGATATGGTACTGCTGTACATCTGCGATTCGTACTTACTTTTTGCTCTTACATAGATATCGCTTCCATTACCAGTACTATATTTTATTACGACTATATTTTTGTCATCTTTGGACATACTTGGCCCTAATCAGCCCTGATTTCAATTGAATATCACTTCTCGATCTTATCATATGCATGTTTCACTTCTGCTGTTATAACGTAACATGTACACAGTGACATTATACTCTTACCCGGTTTTTCACTGATTTTGACGTCTTTTGTTGTGTGACTCATCCCCTGTTCTACTTTTTAATTGTCTCATGTATGTAATTTAATAAAAATTTGTATATTTTTTCAAATATCGTGTGCTGAAGTCGATCATATTTTCTTGGTTTAATCTCATGTAAATTGTTGATCGATGCACCAAGTATATCTTGGTTTTCACTCAGGATTCAATATAGTGCATGTAATATAGTCAGCAACGATGCTTTACAGTTTATTACCTATTACCTCTTTGAGCACTATTTTTTATTGAATTCTGTCTGTTGGTATTCTATCGGATTGTTTTAGGGGTCTGTAATTATTTAGGGGTCCGGTCTGGGGCCTGTATTTATTTAGTGGTCTGGTCTGGGGTCTGTATGTATTTAGGGGTCTGGTCTGGGGTCTGTATTTATTTAGGGGTCTGGTCTGGGGTCTGTATTTATTTAGAGGTCTGGTCTGGGGTCTGTATTTATTTAGGGGTCCGGTCTAGCATCTGTATTTATTTAGGAGTCTGGTCTGGGGTCTGTATTTATTTAGGGGTCTGGTCTGGGGTCTGCATTTATTTAGTGGTCTGGTCTGGGGTCTGTATTTATTTAGGGGTCTGGTCTGGGGTCTGTATTTATTTAGAGGTCTGGTCTGGGGTCTGTATTTATTTAGGGGTCCGGTCTAGCGTCTGTATTTATTTAGGAGTCTGGTCTGGGGTCTGTATTTATTTAGGGGTCTGGTCTGGGGTCTGTAATTATTTAGGGGTCTGGTCTGGGGTCTGTATTTATTTAGGGGTCTGGTCTGGGGTCTGCATTTATTTAGGGGTCTGGTCTGGGTCTGTATTTATTTAGGGGTCTAGTCTTGGGTCTGTATTTATTTAGGGGTCTAGTCTTGGATCTGTATTTATTTAGGGGTCTGGTCTGTGGTCTGTATTTATTTAGGGAACTGGTCTGGGGTCTGTATTTATTTAGGGGTCTAGTCTTGGGTCTATATTTATTTAGGGGTCCGTTCTGGAGGACTAATCAGTCTCTAGAACAATATTTAAGGTGTTTTATCTCTGACTGTCAATATGATTGGGTCTCCTTCATTTCCCTCGCCAAATTTTCCCTTAATAACCGGGTCAGTCACTCATCAGAGGTCTCCCCATTTTTCTGTAATTTTGGGTTTAATCCACGGTTCTCCTCTGTTTCATCTGGTGGTTCCAACAATCCCGAGGTAGATCTCGTTCATCGGGAACTGTCCACAGTCTGGGCCCAGGTTCAGAAGAAACTAGAGGCGTCCCAGAGCATACAAAAGCAAAGCACCACACACTTTTCAAAAAAGTGCCAAAGGCAGCGTAAACTGACCAAAAACGTTCCCGCAAATTGCGACTTTTGGGACTTTTCTATCCCAGATAAGCGGCTTAGCAAGGTTAATAAATTCTCCTCTAAGGCTACAGACAGTAATACAATATTTTAATGCAAGGATGTGTACACTCAGTGTCTGACTGAGGTACCTTGGACCTACCAAAGGAAATAATTCTTGGGGGTCTACACTTCCACTATATAGAAATAATGTGAACACTCTTAATTGTGTACTAAAAACGTGTGTAGTAAAACAAAGACCAATATTCCCACCATATAGTGACAGATATCAGTCCTACACAGGCATTCTGCAGACCATATACACTACCGTTCAAAAGTTTAGGGTCACTTAGAAATTTCCTTATTTTTGAAAGAAAAGCACAGTTTTTTTCAATGAAGATAACATTAAATTAATCAGAAATACACTCTATACATTGTTAATGTGGTAAATGACTATTCTAGCTGCAAACATCTGGTTTTTAATGCAATATCTACATAGGTGTATAGAGGCCCATTTCCAGCAACCATCACTCCAGTGTTCTAATGGTGCATTGTGTTTGCTAACTGTGTTAGAAGGCTAATGGATGATTAGAAAACACTTGAAAACCCTTGTGCAATTATGTTAGCACCGCTGTAAACAGTTTTGCTGTTTAGAGGAGCCATAAAACTGACCTTCCTTTGAGCTAGTTGAGAATCTGGAGCATCACATTTGTGGGTTCGATTAAACTCTCAAAATGGCTAGAAAAATAGAGCTTTCATGTGAAACTCGACAGTCTATTCTTGTTCTTAGAAATGAAGGCTATTCCATGCGAGAAATTGCCAAGAAACTGCAGATTTCCTACAACGGTGTGTACTACTCCCTTCAGAGGACAGCACAAACAGGCTCTAACCAGAGTAGAAAGAGAAGTGGGAGGCCCCGCTGCACAACTGAGCAACAAGACAAGTACATTAGAGTCTCTAGTTTGAGAAATAGACGCCTCACGGGCCCTCAACTGGCAGCTTCATTAAATAGTACCCGCAAAACGCCAGTGTCAACGTCTACAGTGAAGAGGTGACTCCGGGATGCTGGCCTTCAGGGCAGAGTGGCAAAGAAAAAGCCTTATCTGAGACTGGCTAATAAAAGGAAAAGATTAATATGGGCAAAAGCACACAGACATTGGACAGAGGAAGATTGGAAAAAAGTGTTATGGACAGACGAATCGAAGTTTGAGGTGTTTGGATCACACAGAAGAACATTTGTGAGACGCATGACTTGCCTAAGTAGAGTCGTGTGTTATTGAACCTTCTACTTATCCTTTCTTTTATCACCCCTACCTCTAAGAAAAGACACGTGACAACCGAGGTTGAATGTGAAATGGCCACAGAATTCGGATAACTAATTAGGAATCCAACCAGAGAATTCCTCCTATAATTCACATGACCCAACATGGGTCAGTATCATAAATAACAATTAACATTAACATTAATCCGAGCAGGGGAAGTCCTTGAAGCCATTTTTAGAAATGTTTTACCTCGAGTTAGCCATCTGCAACCACCACCAACAATTTACCTCCAGCCGTAAACCAGCTCGGAGGCACCGCTCACCTCTGCAGATGGCTCCAACCACCAGAAGACCACTTGAAAGGGATAATACCCTATGAAGTCTTCAAACCATGTACCTTTTTTGGGGGACGCATACCCCCAATGCGACCCCCCCACCATTTCGTACTGATCAACCTCAAGGACTCCCCCCGCCACAGCGAAACAGGCCTTGACCACCTTAAGCCTGTGAGTTCCGCCACACCACCAACGCCCTTTCAATTCCTTCTGCTAGTGCCAGGCTCCACAAATCAATCCCAACCTTGGTCAGATGCACCCCATCACTCCTCCAGTAATTACCTACTCCTGACTCCAAATCCCTGTGCCGCACACAAATGCCCCCATTCTTGGCCACAAAACGGGACACTGCCCGATTCACTTTTATGCGAGCCTTATTAATCCACCGACCTAGCCAGCCGCCAATGCTTCCTTGGAACTATGTCCGACCAAACTATCACTAGGCCGGGATAAGATGCCCACAAACACAACATATCATGTTTGATATCCCACACCAACTCCCGAAAAGGGCGAACCCCCAAATCATTTCCCCCCACGTGCAATACCAGGACTTCCGGAACCTTATCCAGCCGAGAGTATGTCTGAAACTCTGCTAAAACCCGTCTCCACAACATACCTCTAAATCCCAGCCAATGCAAAACCGCGTCCTGCTGCGGAATGCGCAGCTGACGGCCGTCAGGGCGGACGTCCGCCCTCAAGGCCCCTCAATGCATGTAAAAGTGTCCTAACAACCACACAAGGCACGGGAGCTGATCTGAAACGAAAAAATACAGCACACACACTTTTAACAACAAATAACAACATGACTCATAACAAATGAGGGCGCACGTAGGACCTAAACCTGTTGGACTCCCAACGGCCAATGTGCCGCACCCCCTCGTCGTCCAACCCCCAGCGCCCCGCTTCGGTTGCTGCGCCAATCCTAAAGGAGTGAGATCAGTAAGGGCCTGCAGCGACTCCGACCGCCACCAAGCATTTCTTAAATACTGCGCCAAATTGATATCTGGACAAAAATGACCCATTCTCGTGACGTAGCAACGGCAACACGGGCGACCCCACCTGTGGTTTAAAAGCATGCATACAGGCGACCGGACACATCGCCGATCCCGGGAGGGCAAACAAAGCTATGCGCTTTCCTCTGCCCGTTTGATCAGTTTTTGACCGCCGCAACCACAACTCGAGTCTATCCCCATATAGACCCACCTCCTCCAGTCTCAACCCCCCTGCCCGCTTGGTACTAGGTGAAACCAGCTTGCCAATTCGAAGTGCGCCAAAAAACGCTAAGGAAAATGCTAACTGAAATAACTCAACCTCGGACGAAGAACGACAGACAGACACTAGCGATATGCCCAAAGAACCGAGGAGAGCAAAAGACACGGGCTGTCTACGATCTGCTTCGACCCTACCTCGACGCAGACCCTTTAAAGCTTGTCCTACTAAAAATTCCTTAGACACATCCCGAAAACCCTGCAACTTAAAACCAAAAGCCAGTGCAGAAACGAAACGATTGACCTTAGCCAGGGAAAACCCCGCCTCCCAAGCGTCCCCCAACCAATACAAAAGTGCCACCAACCTGTCTTGATCCGGGCTGACGTTACCCAACTCTCTTACCCACTCCTCCCACTGCTTCCAACAAGCAGAATAAGCACTCCATGTCGTACGTGCCAATGACCTTTCAACCAATCGTTCTACGGGACCGAAACCAGATCCCAGAGATGTTCCGGACAAGCCAAACCGAGGTGCTCCGCTCCCGGTGCCAATTGACGAAATCGATCCCACTGCGAGCGAGAAAGAGCATCAGCGATACAATTCCGTACCCCCGGCACATGCACCGCGACCACCCACGCGTTCAACGACAAGCACACCAAAACTAAATGTCGCAACAATTGAACTACTGAAGGAGAGGATGCGGTGATGTTATTAATGGCCAGCACCACCTCCATGTTGTCGCAGTAAAAACTGACCTTCTTGTCCCTGAGCCTTTGTCCCCCCAAATGGTTGCCGCAACCACGATAGGGAACAGCTCGAGCAGGGCCAGATTCCGCGTGTGTCCGCTGGACACCCAGCTAGCCGGCCAGTTACCTGCACACCAAGGACCACCCCCGTACGCACCAAAACCACCTGCCCCAGCCGCATCCGTAAAAAAATTGAAATCACTCGTATCCTGCGCTGGAGCCATCCATAGAGAGCAACCATTATACTGACCAAGAAAATCATCCCAAAACTGAAGATCAGCCCGATGCTCCTCCCTGAGCCGCACAAAATGATGTGGCGCCCGAACCCCCGCCGTTGCTGCCGCCAAACGTCTACTAAAAACTCTCCCCATCGGCATAATCCGGCAAGCGAAATTCAACTTCCCCAGCAGAGACTGGAGATCGCGCAACGTCATCTTCTTCAACCTACAAGCCCGCCGTACCTCCTGACTCAATGACCTTAATTTATCCACAGGAAGTCGACACTCCATTGCCACCGAATCAATTTCAATTCCCAAAAAACAAATGGTAGAGACCGGGCCCTCAGTCTTTTCCGGCGCCAAGGGAATCCCAAAATCCTTCGCAACCTTCTGCAATGAATGCAGCAAATTACCGCAAATAGGCGAACCCCCCGGGCCGACGCACAAAAAATCATCCAGGTAATGTATCAAAGAGTCAACCCCGGCTACGCCCTTCGTCACCCATTCCACGAAGCTACTAAATGCCTCGAAATATGCGCAAGAAAGGGAACACCCCATAGGAAGATACCTATCCACATAAAAAGCCCCATTCCAAAAACAACCCAACAGCCGTTGGCTCTCTGGATGAACCGGCAACAACCGGAAAGCCGCCTCAATGTCGGTTTTTGCTAACAACGCGCCGGGCCCCGCTGCGCGAACTAGCCCCACCGCCTTGTCAAATGATGTGTACACTACAGAGAACAACTCATGATCAATCCCATCATTCACCGACGAACCCTTGGGAAAGGATAAATGCTGAATTAAACGAAATTTTTGGGGCTCCCGCTTTGGCACAATACCCAATGGGGACACCACTAAATCATTTATTGGCGGATCAACAAACGGCCCCGCCATGCGCCCCAACGAAACTTCTTTTAACAGTTTTTCCGACACGATCTCGGCATGCAAGTAAGCCGACTTAAGATTGCGCCGCGCAGGGCCGCCATCAGGAATTTCAGGGCCCCCTACAGCTACATTTTCTGGGCCCCCCTACCGTGGCACCGCCTGTTAACGGTACTCCGTCCAGTACTATATCATGGTACCCAGGGTCGCCATCAGGGGGGGTATTATGGGTACTGATGTGAGAGGCCCGGCCAAACCTAATTGAAAGGGGGGCCCGGCAAACTGCCGCGACTTGCCTTTGGTAGAAAAAAACCTGGCCCCTGCAATGGGGCCCGTTTTTTTCACCAAAAGAATGTCATGAGCTGCGGGCCCCCCTTTCAATTAGGTTTGGCCGGGCCTCTCACATCAGTACCCCTAATACCCCCCCTGATGGCGGCCCTGGGTAGCATGCGGGCCGTCAAACACCGCCGCCCGTGCGACCGATCACGCGCACCCGCAAACTCCCGCGCATGCGCACCGGCGACCGCCTGGAACCGCGCACCGAATTTTGAGGCAGATTTTGACCTGCCCACACTATCTTGCCGCGTTTTTTGCCTGCGGCGATTGAGGACAGCAGACAGAAAACGCAGCGAAAAATGCATTTTCTGCCTCCCATTGATTTCGATGGCAGGTCAGAGGCAGAACCGCGGCAAGAAAGGATGTGCTGCTTTTTCTTTTTTCCGCGACTGGCTCCCATTGATTTCAGATTAAATCAATGGGAGGCGGTTTTGGAAGTTTTTTGGTGCTGATTCTGACGCAGTGTCCGAGTCAATATCAAGGCCCAAAAACTCTGAACTGGGCCTTATTGTTAGGGCTTATTCAGACGAACGTGTAATACGTCCGTGAAACGTGTGTGATTTTCACGCGCCTTGCACGGACCTATGTTACTCTATGGTGCCGTGCGGACTGTCAGTGATTTTCACGCAGCGCGAGTCCGCTGCGTAAAACTCACGACATGTCCGATATTTGTGCATTGTTCGCGCATCACGCACCCATTGAAGTCAATGGGTGCGTGAAAATCACGCCCAGCACTTCCGCAGCCGTATAAACTATGAATGAAAACAGAAAAGCACCACGTGCTACAAACATACAAACAGAGTGTCATAATGATGGCGGCTGCGCGAAAATCACGCAGCCACGCATCATACGCTGCTGCCACACGGAGCTGTTATGGACCTTTTGCAAGCGCAAAACGCCACGTTTTTGCGCGCGCAAAAAGCACACGCTTGTGTAAATCCGGCCTTAGGGTAGGAACACACTAGGCATGAACACTGCGGATTTTATGCAACACATTTGATTGTGGAAAATCCGCAGCGTATTACAGTCGCAGCAGAGAGGATGAGATATGAACAAATCTCATCCACACGCTGCAAAAATAATGGACCTGCAGTGTGGCTTTTTGGCTTTTTAAGTCGCAGTCAATGTATTCTGTGGGATCGCCGCTCCTCTGTTGCAGAAATGCTGCGGTTCTGCCGCAAAAATCACAAATGAGAAAAAAAAAAAAAAGGCACTTTTTTAAATTTATAAAAAATGTTTAGACTTGCCCCGGCCGTAGTCCTGGTGACGCGATCCTCTATTCTTAGCGCAGCCCGGCCTCCTGTCATGACGTTTCATCCCATGTGACTGCAGCGGTCACATGGTCTACAGCGTCATCCCAGGAGGCGGGGCTACATTCAGAAGAGAGAGATGCATCACCTAAACTACGGCCGGGGTAAGTCTAAACTTTTTTTTCCCTGCAGGATTCCCGCAGCGGACATGCCTCACCAAACCTGCGCCACTATTTGGTGCGGTTTTTCTGGCGGAATTCCCTGCGGCTCCCGGGATAAGCTGTGTAGTTTTACTCAGCATATCCACCTAGTGTGTCCCTTATGATGTCGCTCCTGGAGCTGCTGCCGGTCTCTAAATAGGCAGTTGGTCCAGTAGAATTTGGAATTATTTTTTTTTGTGAACCAGCTTAAAAAAATACAAAACTTTTGTGTTAGGGTTTGTTCACATCACTGTTCGCTTCCGCTCCGGGGTTCCTTCTGAGGTTTCTGTCGGGTGAACCCCGCAATGGAAAGTGAAAGTGATAGCACAGCTTCCGTTTCCATCACCATTAGCGCAGTCGACTGCGCTATTAATTCCGTCCGAAAACCAGCCGGAATGGTGACGAACGGAAACCATTAGCGATGTTTCCGTCACCATTGAGATCAATGGTGACTGAAACGGAAGCTGTGCTGTCACTTTCACTTTCCGTTGCGGGGTTCACCCGACAGAAACCTCAGACGGAACCCCGGAGCGGTGGTTCGTCACCATTCCGGCTGGTTTTCGGACGGAATAGCGCAGTCGACTGCGCTAATGGTGATGGAAACGGAAGCTGTGCTATCATGTTATCACTTTCACTTTCCGTTGCGGGGTTCACCCGACAGAAACCTCAGACGGAACCCCGGAGCGGAAGCGAACAGTGATGTGAACAGGCCCTAACACAAAAGTTTTGTATTTTTTTAAGCTGGTTCACAAAAAAAAATAATTCCAAATTCTACTGGACCAACTGCCTATTTAGAGACCGGCAGCAGCTCCAGGAGCGACATCATAAGGGACACACTAGGCGGATATGCTGAGTAAAACTCCACAGCTTATCCGCCCCGGAGGCCGCAGGGAATTCTGCCAGCAAAACCGCACCAAATAGCGGCGCAGGTTTCGTGAGGCATGTCCGCTGCGGGAATCCTGCAGGGAAAAAAAGTTTAGACTTGCCAGGGCCGTAGTCCTGGTGACGCATCTCTCTCTTCTGAACGTAGCCCCGCCTCCTGGGATGACGCTGTAGACCATGTGACCGCTGCATCAGTCACATGGGATGAAACGTCATGACAGGAGGCGGGGCTACGCTAAGAATAGAGGATCGCGTCACCAGAACTACGGCCGGGGCAAGTCTAAACTTTTTCAATTTAAAAAAGTACCTTTTTTTTCTTCTCTTGTGTGATTTTTGCGGCAGAACCGCAGCATTTCCGCAACAGAGGAGCGGCGATTCCACAGAATACATTGACATGCGACTTAAAAAGCCAAAAAGTCACACTGCAGGTCCATTATTTTTGCAGCGTGTGGATGAGATTTGTTCATATCTCACCCCCTCTGCTGCGACTGTGATACGCTACGGATTATCCACAATAAAATGTGTTGCATAAAATCCGCAGTGTTCATGCCTAGTGTGTTCCTACCCTAAGGCCGGATTCACACGAGCGTGTGCTTTTTGCACGCGCAAAAAACGTGGCGTTTTGCGCATGCAAAAGGTCCATAACAGCTCCGTGTGTCAGCAGCGTATGATGCGCGGCTGCGTGATTTTCGCGCAGCCGCCATCATTATGACACTCTGTTTGTATGTTTGTAGCACGTGGTGCTTTTCTAATTTCATTCATAGTTTATACGGCTGCGGAAGTGCTGGCCGTGAATTTCACGCACCCATTGACTTCAATGGGTGCGTGATGCGCGAACAATGCACCAATATAGGACATGTCGTGAGTTTTACGCAACGGACACACGGACACACGCTGCGTGAAAATCACTGACAGTCCGCACGGCACCATAGAGTAACATAGGTCCGTGCAAGGCGCGTGAAAATCACACACGTTTCACGGACGTATTACACGTTCGTCTGAATAAGCCCTAACAATAAGGCCCAGTTCACAGAGTTTTTGGGCCTTGATATTGACTCGGACACTGCGTCAGAATCAGCACCAAAAAACTTCCAAAACCGCCTCCCATTGATTTAATCTGAAATCAATGGGAGCCAGTCGCGGAAAAAAGAAAAAGCAGCACGTCCTTTCATGCTGCGGTTCCGCCTCTGACCTCCCATCTAAATCAATGGGAGGCAGAAAATGCATTTTTCACTGCGTTTTTTGTCTGCTGTCCTCAATCGCCGCGAGCAAAAAACGCAGCAAAAAAACGCGGCAAGATAGTGTGGGCAGGTCAAAATCTGCCTCAAAATTCTTTAAGGAATTTTGAGGCAGATTTTTTTTTGCCTGCAAAATACTGTGTGAACAGGGCCATACATAAACAACACTTTGAGATAATTTACTCACTGTGTCAGAAGAGCTGCTCCCACTCCAGTCCTCTTCCGGCGATGTCTTCCAGGGGAGGTCTTCGGTCCAGACGTCCAGTCCTTCACCTCCAGCCAGGCTCCAGGTAAGTTTTGTCCATGTGTGTCCGCGGCTGCGCGCGCGGCCGGTCGCGGGTGCGCGCGCTTCGTTCGCGGGTGCGCGCGCGGCCGATCGCGGGTGCGCGCGCGGGCGGTCTCCAGTGCGGCCGTTCGTGGATGCGCGCTCGCGAGTGCGCACGCGCGGGAGTTTCATTGTGCGCGCGATCGGGTGCGCGCGCGCGGGCGGACGGTTTGACGGCCCCCCATGACGAGGGGAGGGGGCCCGCAGCAGCAGCAGCAGCTCTCGACATTCTTTTGGTGAAAAAAACGGGCCCCATTGCAGGGGCCCGTTTTTTCCTACCAAAAGAATGTCGAGGCAGTTGCCGGGCCCCCCTTTCAATTAGGTTTGGCCGGGCCCCTCACACCACTACCCCTAATACCCCCCTGATGGCGGCCCTGGCGCCGCGTCACCAGAACCTCATAAGGAGGCGGAGGTATAACGAAACCAACACGAAACCCTTCATAAATTAACTTGGCCGCAACCCTATCTGGATACTCATTTAGATACGGGACCATCCTTTCCACCCTCACCGGCGACAACCCCTTGACCAGCCGAGGAGGACTGGTTCCCTGACCGCTTCTTCCACATACACTTGGCAGCCCCGTGGGATGAACCATTACATTCTGAACACACGTGCTTGAACTTACATGTGGCCCCGAACTTACACTGGCCATCATTAAATTGACAGCAGAATCCCAGTTTTGCCCCTGAACCTTGCCCGGCCTGGCTAGACTGACCTCCTTGGCCAATGCTCCCGGGAAAGGACTGCTTCACCGGAGCCGTCACCCTCAACCAAAGCGCAACATCCTTCTGGTCCTACCGAATCGCCGGCCGAACCGCCTTTCGCTGGCGAAATTGCTCATCGTACCGCAACCACGCCTGACCCCCGTATGCCCTATGAGCCTCCCCAATGGCATCAAAATAGCAAAATAACGCCGAGCAATCTTCAGGCACCTTCTCTCCGATCACGCTGGCTAAAATGGCAAACGCTTGCGACCAATTGACGAACGTCTGCGGGATAAGCCTATACCGCCTACGTTCCTCTTCCTCCTTCTTACTCTCGTCCCGCTTGCCTTTATCCAAATTGAATTTTGCAAGCGGCAGAAGAGAAAAAATCTCCACGTACTCGTCCTTCCAGATCAGCTCGCGGACCTCCTGTTTTAGGTGTGCCCCTAACGGACCCTCGAAGCATACATACACCTCGCCACGAGCACGATCGTCAAGCCGCACCCGATCACCATCTTTTTGCGCCTCAGTCTGAACGGACACCGCGACCGCTTCCTTAGACGCCGCCAACCCTTCCACAACCCCCGGGACGCGACTGTAACACTCCAACCTCACGAGGACCTTCCCAAACTACCGCCGGGGACCCCGCCGTAGCTACAGGCGCCGCAGCCCTCTCTAAGCACCCGACCAACTCCCGCAAGCAACACACTAAATCCGCTAAGCCAGCGCCGTCACGCCCGACCGCGCCGCTACCGGCAGCCGATGCCGTGCTTGCTGCCCCCCCCAACACCCGACATAAAAATCGCTGGATACGGCAAAGAAGGAGTTACGTACTCACCGGGCTGCCCAGGCGCTGTGTTCCCGTCAGCCGGAAAATCCTGACCTCGCCGAAAATCGTCCAATTCGCCATCCTCCAGATCCTCTCTCGCCGACGACTGGCCATCCCACCGACATCTCCTACACGGGGACAACAACATGCTGACAGATGGGCCGGCCACCTGCCGCCCGACCGCAGGGACCCAGACTTCCGACCGGACCTGTTGCCTCGTCTCCGCTGATGATCTAGGCGTCCTCCCTGAAGGTCTCAAGGAAGCCTGCCCCCTGGCCGGAACATCACCATGCGGGGCGGCCGTGGGCTGCTCTCTGGATATTACGTCCGATGGAGGAGGGGTGACAGGGAGCCCGGCCTGCGACCCCCTGTGTACCGCCGGACCTTGTCGCGGCTGGGGATTCCTGCCAGGACGCAGGGCCTGGGAAGAGGCGGCCCTCCCAGCTGCCTGGCCTGCAGCGTCCTTTGAAGGGCTCCCCCTGCGACGCCGTGACTACCTCTGGGCTGAGGTGTTCTGGTGGGCGGGACCGCCGGGAGCGACGGGGAGAACCGGCCTGAGCCACCGCCGCCCCCGACGACGCTCTCTGCTTCATACGAGCAGGATCACGGGTTGCCAACTCCCCCCCCCCCCCCGCCGCCACAGTACTAGCACTAGGGAGGGGGCCGGGGGAGGGGAGCCTGTCCCTCAGAGCTACTGACCCTGAGCGCCGGACCTGGCGTGGAGGCGAGTTAGCCTCCGGGATCCTGGACAGTGCAGCCACGGTCTCCTCCAACCACCCGGGACGGTGGAATGCAGCTGCCGCACGCAGCTGCTCTAACATGCCGACCTCCGACATGGCCAGGTAAGAAGTAAGCGCGGTAGCAGAGGGAGCTTGTCACTTTTGCTTGTTCTTCCTCCCGCTGCTTCCGGCTCAATGCCGAAAACAGCGGGAAGACTGGTAACGTCCCCTGACTCCTCCCTACCCCTCTTCTACCTCCCCCTACTACTCCCTCCTTCTCACACTAAATTAACCCTTTCCCTACTATGTCTTGTCATGGAGGTTTCCCTCTGAAGCCCTTCGTGCTGCGTCCAGCCTCTTATGAACAACTGAAAAGATGCTGGAAGAGTGCCTGACGTCATCTGTCAAGCATGGTGGAGGTAATGTGATGGTCTGGGGTTGCTTTGGTGCTGGTAAAGTGGGAGATTTGTACAAGGTAAAAGGGACTTTGAATAAGGAAGGCTATCACTCCATTTTGCAACACCATTCCATACCATGTGGACAGCACTTGATTGGAGCCAATTTCATACTACAACAGGACAATGACACAAAGCACACCTCCAAATTATGCAAGAACTATTTAGGGAAGAAGCCGGTAGCTGGTATTCTATCTGTAATGGAGTGGCCAGCGCAGTCACCAGATCTCAACCCCATAGAGCTGTTGTGGGAGCAGCTTGACCGTATGGTACGCAAGAAGTGCCCATCAAGCCAATCCAACTTGTGGGAGGGGCTTCTGGAAGCATGGGGTGAAATTTCTCCCGATTACCTCAGCAAATTAACAGCTAGAATGCCAAAGGTCTGCAATGCTGTAATTGCTGCAAATGGAGCATTCTTTGACTAAAGCAAAGTTTGAAGGAGAAAATTATTATTTCAAATAAAAATCATTATTTCTAACCTTGTCAATGTCTTGACTAAATTTTCTAGTCATTTTGCAACTCATTTGATAAATATAAGTGTGAGTTTTCATGGAAAACACAAAATTGTCTGGGTGACCCTAAACTTTTGAACGGTAGTGTAAGTGAATACAGTGCAGTGAAATTCAGTGACTCACAGGGGACATCTTCTCAGATTGGAGTCATTCATGTTCTCTTTTCTTCTTCATCCGGCCCAGAACGCCATGTTGACTTCCAGTCTTTTTCATCTCTAATGCCCAAGCGCGAACCACAAGATACGTCATGAAAGTGTTGATGTAACCTGTATACCACGTTCACGTGACCCAATGTGCCACGTCACAGCGTATTCAAATCATGGAAGCGTTCAGTCTACATGACTACTGCCCGTCACGGTGCGCATACCTTAGATCAAAATTTTGACATATAACTAACTCTAAACCTCATAAGTTAATTTTCTTTAGCTATTGTACTAGGATGTACAATTCTTAATTAAAATATTATCATATTAGTCATGTGTCCTAGTATACCCACATCCAGCGATGGGTGGGATGGGTGAAACATAAAATAGTTTTCCATGAGTTTTGGACTGCGATGTGCTGCTGATCTCTCCTTTTGGGGGTAATATACAGGGAATATGGGGGTTATATAAGGGACTCTCATCATCCCTGTATATACCAGCCATCATCCCCATATATAACCACCATTATCCGTGTATGTACCAGCCCACCATTATCTCGGTATAAAATCTCCATCACCCCTGTATATACCATTAGGGCGGGCACTGTCAGCTTGCTGTGGCGTGCGGGCATTGTGGCTAAACAAGAACTAAATGGGGTGGGCATTGAGGACACCGTGGACCAATAGGATGCCTGAAACGCCGGTATATGGGAGAAGTCCAGCAGAACCTGAAAATATGCCTCCTGATTGCTTAAAGGCTATGTACACCTTTGCACTGTTTTTTTTTTTAAATTGCCTTGTATGTATTGTACAATATAAATCACATTTCTAATTGGTCTACCATTTGTCTTCTGTACCTGCAGAGTATTTCAGTTTATGGCCAGCTGCTGTATTCAGTTATCTCTCTAAGGCCCTGTTCACACCTGCGTTGGTGTATTTCGTTGTTCTGCTCCGTCAGTGGTGCAGAACAAAGGAATAATGGAAGCAACGGTTCAGTCGCACAACGGACACCGCCACCTGCTGACAGAACCCATTGACTTTAGTGGATTCCATTGGCTTTCCGTCAGGAGGGGGGCCGTGATTTTACCAGAGACAATACTGCAGATGTGAACGAGGCCTTATCCGTCAGTCATCACCCTAATGGCAAACTGAGCAGCTCCTCTTTTGCAGGCTCATGAACAAGCATTTACTGTGGAATCTGCGCATGTGCATGGTCCTAATTACTGCATACCTCCTGACCGTCCCGGATACAGCGGGACAGTCCAGGATTCCGGGCGGTGTTAGGGCGGGTTCACACATGGCGGAATTCCACTTAAATTCCGCTGCGGACACTCCGCAGCGTTAATCCGCAGCGGAGCCGTTTCTCCATTGACTTTCACTTTAATTTAGCAGTGTTCGTTTACACGATGCGTACAATTCCGCTGCGGAGCATAGGCTGCGGAGCGGAATTTGGTGTCCGCAGCATGCTCTGTCTGTTGCGGAGCAGTGGCGGACTCATGGCGGAATTTCTCCATTGACTTCAATGGAGATTCTAAGTTCCGCAATGAAGTCCGCAGCTGTCATGCACATGTCATGTGTGCTGCGGATGCGTCTTGCTTTTTTAACTTGACATTTCTTCATTCTGGCTGGACCTAGGTATTTCTAGGTCTACAGCCAGACTGAGGAAGTCAATGGGGCTCCCGTAATGACGGGAGCGTTGCTAGGAGACGTCTGTAAATAGTCACTGTCCAGGGTGCTGAAAGAGTTAAGCGATCGGCAGTAACTGTTTCTGCACCCGGGACAGTGACTACCGATCCCAATATACATGTATCTGTAAAAAAACATATAAGTTCATACTTACCGAGAACTCCCTTCGTCTGTCTCCAGTCCGGCCTCCCAGGATGACGTTTCAGTGTAAGTGACGGCTGCAGCCAATCACAGGCCAAGCACAGGCTGCAGCGGTCACATGGACTGGCGCGTCATCCAGGGAGGTCGGGCTGGATGCCGAAAGAGGGACGCGTCACCAAGACAACGGCCGGTAAGTATGAAAATCGTTTACTTTCACTAGGGAAAGTGCTGTCCCTTCTCTCTATCCTGCACTGATAGGGAGAAGGGAAGCACTTTTCCCGCAGTCTGCAGCAGCTAGTCCGCATCAATGTACTGCACATTTTGTGCAGATCCGCTGCAGAATCTGCAACGCAGATTCTGTGCGGCATCGATGCGGACAGTTGCGGAGGAATTCCGCCATGTGTGGTCATGCCCTTACGCTGTCCCAAGCGGCCGGTGGTATGTCTTGGTGTCAACTGTATCTGCGTCCTCAGGATGCAGATCCAGTTGAATCCGATGCTAATGTAAGGGATCGTCAGCTCCCTGCTTCTGTATTAGTACCACTCACCGAGGAATTCCCGGGCACAGCGCTACTTTAAGTGCGGAGCCCCTTATCTCACTATTCATATATGTACATTGACGTCGGGGACTACTCCTGGAGCGGAATCCACTGCCTTTGCATTGCTGATGGTCTGGCCGGGGATTCCGCTCCTAGGCGGAACCCCTGATGTCACTGTCCATATATGTACAGTAACATCAAGGGCTCCTCCTGGAGTGCAATCCCTGGCCACAGCGTGGCCGACGCTCTGGACAGGGATTCTGCTCCTATAGGGAATGCCTTACGTCACTGTCCATATATGGACAGTGATGGCAGGGGCTCCTCCTGGAGTGGAATCCCTGGGGGAGGGGGGTGGCACCATCTACATGGGCACTGTGTGTGACACTATCTATATGGGCACTGGCGCTTTATATGTGTGCACTGGTACTAGAGGTAGCTAAGGGGGCATTAAACTGTATGGGGGCAGCTATTTGTCATAATTTCTAGCAACGCATTCCCTTTAATACTGGTGTTTCATACACCAGTCCTATTAAACAGTTTGCTGGAGTAAGATGCAACACATTTATTAACAGGCGAAGGCGAATGACTCTTAATAAATGTGTCGCATCTTTTAGTTGCAACGCGGCCTGTCATCAGTACTTTCTACGTGCTGCGGCCTGCTGTACATTTGCCTTGTTACGCCCCCCAGAGATAAATCTGGGCCGCATTATACATATAGATTTCTGCTATAATTGACATCAGTTACTGGCGTAAATTATAGTAAAATTGTTGGCCATTTCTGCTAAGCCCCGCCCATTTTTTGCCCCCAAAAATGTCGACATTTGCGCATTTTGTGAATTTTCTACGCTAGTAAACTGTTGTAGAAAGGTTAATATATTCCCCCAAAGGCTACAGACCGTAATACAATATCTTAATGTAAGGATGTGTACACTTAATTGTGCAGCAACGCTTGTTGTCTCCATTCTATGTCAGTGTGGGAAGTAGATGTCCGGCCTTATGATTTTGTGATATGTGATAGACCCAGAATCCCAATCACCAAACCAAAGAATGCAAAATAAAGACACAAAACATTATAATTGGGTGTTAAATGGTCAAAACTTTTATTATATTATATGACCAAACCCAAAATGGCAAACCTCCGACTCACGAAGAGTCACCCTCCAGCACGCAGGAAAGGAAAAACCCCCTGTGGGGGAAACCTCTAGGGAAACCATGGCTGGAGGATTGCCCTTCCTCTGGGCTTAGAAGGTGCCAAAATATCATTTGTAACAGAATTTGTACGTTTTCTCAGATTTTCAAGGAAAGACAATACAATGAACGAACGACATAAAACACATAAATCGGCTGATCTGGTTGGCTAGGCGGATGTCTCTCTTCCTGGGCACCCATTAAAATGAATGGGCGATCCACGGATGAGACGGGTCCTCCAGATACTTCCTTGTAGCACCTGTCTCCGCTCCGGCTAATAGAGGGGGATCTCCTGCTGGAAACCCCCCTCTATTACAGACAACCCGTATGAAGAGGATGGCATGACTGTGATGAAGAAGTGGTCTGGGGTGAAGGGTTTCCCTGCTAGAACCTCCAAATTACATCAGGTCGGTATTGGTGGGGAAGTCAAGCTCAAGGTCCTCAGTCCCATCCAATATGGCGCTGAATGTGGCAGTAAAACCTTCTAATATGGAATCTTCTTTATGTCATAAACATTTGTATTTATGACATCAGCACCTTCATCATCATTACTACAGGAGTTTATTACCACTGCACAACTCATACATTGTGACGTCACCCACAGTGGTCTGAAGTGTTAACCCTTTACTGACTGGCAGTGTACTTAACACAGAGGCCATAAAGCTGAATAGAACATATCAGAGGCCATAAAGGAAAAGGGATAATGCAGGGAGCATCTCCGCACAAGAACTATCCATGACAAAGGGTTGTCCAGGATGAGATAACTTGTCTGCTTTCTCCAAAAACCAGCACCACACCTGTCCATAGGTTGTGTGTGGTACTACAGCTCATTACCATTCACTTCAATGGAGCAAACCTGCAATACCAGATACAACCTGTGGATAGGTGTGGTGCTGTTTTTGGAAGAAAGCAGACATATTTTTCTAAACCTGCACAGCTCCTGTTAGAAATAGTTCTAAAAAAGTGGGGGGAGAAGGAGAAGAAGGGGAGAGGGAAAGAAGAAATTAAAAAAAGGTAAAAAGAGGAACTCTGAGGTAAAAGAAATCAAACTAGACTGAAAGGAGTCTGCTGGAGGTGCCAGATGGAAAGACAGATTTCTGCCATGGGGACCAGATTAGTTGAAATGTATCTTGAAGGGGGGCTTCAGAGAGTGGGTTTTAACCCCTTCCCACCCTATGAAGTGCTGTTGCATTGAAAAACTATGCAGTTCATCTTCGAATGCAGCGTCACAAAAACAAATTATTTTGTAAAAAATAAAACTATATAAATTTGGTATCGCCATAATCGTAACGACCCGCAGAATCAAGTTATCATGCAATTCATGCCGCCCGATGAACACTGTAAAATCAAAACAGAAATGGCGGAATTACAGGTTTTTTTCAATTCACCCCACAAAATGTAGGTTTTTAAAAAAAAATAAAAATGTAATACATTATATGGTACATTAGTCCGCAGGGTAAATTACACATAAACAGCGCCATTCATCGGTTAACTGTTTAAATGATACCAGTTCAAGTGACCTTTATCGAAAAACACCATAAGAAATTTTTTCACAATTAACCTTCTAATTGGGCCTAGCATGTGTGGTACTGTCTGCTAAGCCGTTGTATCTAAGCATATTATATGTGATACTGTCTGCTGAGCCGCTGTCTCCTATCAAGTAGCAGAGCTATCAGGTGCCATAGTGTAATGAAACGGGGTAGGGAGACAGACAGGTGAGCCCTAATCTACCCGAAACTCAGTCCCTGCCTACTTGCACGGCCCGTCCTAAGAGTTGGCATACAATTGGGCGACGGTCCCTATGCTCAATAAGTGCAAGACAGACAACACAAGACAAGGGCACACAGAAGATAAAGGGGGAGGTAGGGGCAGTTGCCCACGGAAACACCGTGCGCAACAGGCAGTGGTGAACGAGCCGAGACAAACCAGGAGAGTACGAAGTAGCAAATCAGAGCAGGAGAATAGTCAGTCAAGCCAGGGTTAATAAGTAACAGCGGTCACTAAGGTAAATAGCAAGAAGCGCAGAGCCAGGAAACCAGAATATCACAGGCAAGGAACATGCTGCAAGTGAGGGTAAAAATAGACCAAGGGAGGGAGCTACAACCGTCAGGCCAGGCTGTGATAGGTTCTCCCTCTCCTCAGCCTGCCAGCCTGAGTAGTAAGAGATCGCATCACTCGAGCAGACCTTGGAGCTGATGAAGGCTGATTAACCCCGGGCATCGACACAGAACCTGTGTCTGGCAAACCCTTTACAGTACCCCCCTTTTTATGAGGGGCCACTGGACCCTTCCTAGGTGGGCCTGGCTTGTTGGTTAACCGAAGATGGAACTTGCTGAGCAATATACCGGCGTGAACATCCTGGGCGGGTACCCAAGTCCTCTCCTCAGGCCCGTATCCTCTCCAATGGACCAGGTACTGGAGGGAGCCTTGGACAATCCTGCTGTCCACAATCTTGGCTACCTCGAATTCTACCCCATCCGGAGTGAAAACAGGGACCGGAGGTTTCCTCGATGTAGCCAAGGACGGGGAGCAGCTTTTCAAGAGGGAGGCATGGAACACGTTGTGTATCTGAAAAGACGGGGGTAGCTCCAGCCGGAAGGAGACAGGGTTGAGGACCTCAATAATTTTGTGCGGCCCTATATACCGGGGAGCAAACTTCTTGGACGGAACTTTAAGGCGCAAATTTTTAGAAGAGAGCCACACCAGATCCCCGACCACAAACAGAGGGTTAGTTGAACGTCTTTTATCTGCCTGAGTCTTTTTGATGCTCTGGGACGCCTCAAGGTTCTTCTGAACCTGGGCCCAGACTGTGCACAGTTCCCGATGAACGACATCTACCTCGGTATTGTTGGAACCACCAGGTGAAACGGAGGAGAACCGTGGATTAAACCCAAAATTACAGAAGAAGGGGGAAACCCCCGACGAGCTACTGACCCGGTTTTTAAGGGAAAATTTGGCGAGGGGAATGAAGGAGACCCAATCATCTTGACAGTCTGAGATAAAACACCTTAAGTATAGTTTCACAGACTGATTAGTCCTCTCAGTTTGGCCATTAGTTTCAGGATGGAAGGCGTGAGGATTTGACCCAAAAATGGTATCTCCTGCACCCCAAACACCCATTTTTCGGTTTTAGCAAAGAGTTTGTATGTATGTATGTATGTTGTCATGTATGTATGTATATATGTGCATTTATGTTGGCATGTATGTATATATGTGCATGTGTGTATGTATATTTGCATGTATATATTTGCATGTTTGTATATATGTATGTATGTATGTTTGCATGTATGTTTGTTTGTATATATGTCTGTATGGCCATGTATGATACTGTCTGCTGGAGCCCTGTATCTAAGTCAACTTCGCGGCAGGCTTCTATACATGGTATAACAGTCAGTATCACACATGAAACTAAATCTAAGCCTACGACATGTTTTATTTAATTTTTTTTAAATTTTTTTTACAGTTTTGGTGTTTGGACTACGTCGGTTTCGAGGACTACTTAGAGGACTTTTTTTTTCCTACAATAAAATGGTTAATGAGGGTTGTGTTGGGGGTGCTTTATTTCAATAAAATATTTTATCTATATCTTTGTCTTTTTCTTTTCAAATTTTATTACTACCACTTTAGTAATGGCCGCTGTCTGAGTGACAACATCCATTACTAAGGGGAGGCTTAGTGTTAGCCGGTGCAGAGGCTAACACTAACCACCATTATTACCCCGGTACCCACCACCACCAGGGGTGCCGGGAAGAGCCAGTTACGATCCAGTACCCGACCATCTGTTGTGATGGCCGGGCTCTGGGGCGGCCACAGGCTGGTATTATGAGGCTGGGAAGGGCCAAAAACAGTGGACCTTCCCACCCTTGTAATGCTAGGCTGCTGCTGCTGTGTTGTATCTGGCTGGTTATAAAAGTGGGGGGGACCCCACGTCATTTTTTTTAATTATTGATTTATTTTAATATTTTTTTTAAAAAGACATGGGGTTCCACCCAATTTATCATAACCAGCCACATACAACAGTGTTATTAGCCTGGGAATGGACAAAACCAGTGGCACTTCCCACCCATGTAATGCCAGACTGCTGCGGCCTTGTATATGGCTGGTTATTAAAAATGTGGGGGACCCGTCTATTGTTAAATTGAAAAAAACAAAAAACGACGTGGGGGTCCCCCCCATTTTTATAACCAGCCCGATACAACACAGCAGCAGCAGCCTAGCATTACAAGGGTGGGAAGGTCCACTGTTTTTGGCCCTTCCCAGCCTCATAATACCAGCCTACGGCCGCCCCAGTACCCGACCATCACAACAGATGGTCGGGTACTGGATCGTACCTGGCTCTTCCCGGCACCCCTGGTGGTGGTGGGTACCGGGGTAATAATGGGTGGTTAGTGCTAGCCTCTGCACCGGCTAACACTAAGCCCCGCCTTAATAATGGACGCTGTCAATCAGCCAACTGCCATTATCTAGGCACTAATAAAGTTTAAAAAAAAACACAAAGACAATTCTTTTTTATTGAAATAAGAAATCCACAACAAAACCCTCGTTAACCATTTTATTAAAATTTGAAAAAACGTAGATCTACGCAGTAGTCCAACGAATCGAAGACGTAGTCCAATCGGTACATCAAAATCTGCAACAACATAAAAAAACAGTTATCAATGTGAACAATACCAATACTTCTACTCACCTACACACATATATACACGCACACACACACACAAACAACCATACACAAACACTCACATATATACACAAACACAACAAGATATACACACACACACACACACACACACACACACACACACACACATAAACAGACAAACACACACACACACACAACCATACACAAACACATACACAAACACACACACACACACATAAACAGACAAACACACACACACACATATACACGAACTCACACATATACAAACAAAAACACACATACCCAAACACACACATATACACATATACACAAACACACCCATATATACACAAACACACACACATAAACACACACACATATACAAACACACACAAACATCTACACACAAACATATACACAAATACACCCATATATACACACACACACACACATATACACAAACATATACACAAACACATATACACAAACACACCCATATATACACAAACACACATATAAAAACAAAAACAGACAAAGACACTTACCCAAACACACATATATACACAAACACACACATACACAAACACACACACTGTTTCTTTTAAATGCTGCTGTGGAACCCGCTCGATCCACTATATAAGGCTGCGCTATAGTGCAGCATTTAAAAGAAACAGGATCCTGTCCTGTCCATAGAGTTTAAGGCAGCACAGAGTATTTCAGGAGATGAGCGTGCAGATTCAGTGCTGCTATGAACTCTGCTCTTACCATTACGTAGCTCAGTCTGTTACCTCTCCTCCACTCCTGTCCTCAAGAACACCTTCACATGATTGGCAAGTCACCACGTAATGGTCAGAGCAGAGTTCACAGCAGCACAGAGTATTTCAGGAGATGAGCGTGCGGATCTTGTGCGGGGTGGTGACTTGCCAATCATGTGAAGGTGTTATTGAGGACAGGAGTGGAGGAGAGGTAACAGACTGAGCTACGTAATGGTAAGAGCAAAGTTCACAACAGCACAGAATCTGCACGCTCCTCTCCTGAAATATTCTGTGCTGCTGTGAACTCTGCTCTTACCATTACGTAGCTCTCAGTCTGTTACCTCTCCTCCACTCCTGTCCTCAAGAACACCTTCACATGATTGGCAAGTCACCACGTAATGGTAAGAGCAGAGTTCACAGCAGCACAGAGTATTTCAGGAGATGAGCGTGCGGATCTTGTGCGGGGTGGTGACTTGCAAATCATGTGAAGGTGTTATTGAGGATGGAGGAGAGGTAACAGACTGAGCTACGTAATGGTAAGAGCAGAGTTCACAGCAGCACAGAGTATTTCATTAGAGGAGCGTGCAGATTCTGTGCTGCTGTGATCAATGGGCAGACATTTGTCTGTTCACACGAGGCGTAATTTACGCGCCGCTGTCAAAGAAGTGACCTGTAACTTCTTTGGCCGTAATTGGATCCGTTATTCATTGACTCCAATGAAAAATAGCGCCAATTACGTCCGTAATGGACGCTGCGTTCAAGCGCCTGCATATGCCGTTACGGCTGAAATTATGGGGATGTTTTCAGGCGGAAACATCCCCGTAATTTCAGCCGTAACGGACGCTGTCGTGTGAACATACCCTTATAATGACAGCACGGCTCACAAAAGCGGCCGGCTGCCCGTGGCCGGCCGTGCTCGTAATTACGAGTCGTAATTACGAGCACGGCCCGTAAAATAAAAAAATAGAACATGTTCTATCTTTTTAACGGCACGGGCATCTTCCCGTGAGAAAACGGGGAGGTACCCGTGGCTAACAGAAGTCTATGGGCCCGCTATTTCGGGTCGTAATTACGACCCGTAATAACGGGTGTTTTTACGGTCGTGTGCATGAGGCCCTGTAATGACGGGTGGCTACATGTGTGCACCCGTCATTACGGCAGCGTTGCTAGGCGACGTCAGTAAATAGTCACTCTTCAGGGTGCTGAAAGAGTTAACTGATCGGCAGTAACTGTTTCAGCACCCTGGACAGTGACTACCGATCACAGTACCTGTTCATACTTACCGGGAACTCCCTGCTTCCTCCAGTCCGGTCTCCTGGCCGTTGCCTTGGTGACGCGTCCCTCTCGACATCCGGCCCGACATTCCTTGATGATGATGCAGCCCATGTGAGCGCTGCAGCCAATCACGGGCTGCAGAGGCCTCTGCAGCCAATCACAGGCTACAGAGGCCTCTGCAGCCAATCACAGGCTGCCGCGTCAGAAAAGAAGGTCGGACTGGAGGAAGAAGAGGGACTCGTCACCAAGACAACGACCAGGTACGTATGAAATGCTTTTTATTTTATTTTTAATCAGCAGCCTCTTTTCTCTATCAGTGATTGATAGAGACAAGTGGCTGCCGATTTGTATAATATTTTTCTGTTCAATCATTTTTATTAATTTTTTCAGAAAGAGTAGATGCATCATTTACATGTCGCAGCATGTTAAATATATATAGCAAAATTACAGCATCTTATTCATCGTGACAGCTTTGTGTCGGTAAGATAGTATAACAGTACAACAATATAACAAAACAACAACATCGCTAGCAGCTTGTATATCTTCAAAAGGTCTCTTATGAAGAAGAATGATAATAATAATATGGTATTAGTTGCTTGTGTAAGAGCTATATTTGGTGGCATAGAGGGCTGGTTATCCAGCAATTCCAGACGTTGGAAAATTTAGGAAAACTAAGATTGCCATATGCAATTATTCTCTCATAAGCATAAGAAGAATTGATTAGTAACAACAATTCCGCCTGAGTGGGTGTATCAGCACTCTTCCAATGCCTAGATACAACTAGCTTCGCCATAGCCAATATTTTACATGACAGTATTCTATCTTTCGGAGGGATGTCTTCCATATTTAAGAACAGTAGGGCTAATTGAGGGGATACAGGAATCCGTGTTCCAAACAAGGACTCTAGTAAAGCAAATACCTCTTTCCAATAGCTTAGTATTACTGGACATTCCCATAATACATGTAATAGCGTGCCTCTATTGCCACAACTCCTCCAACATGTTTCTGAAACATCTGGGAACATGATATGTAATTTATCCGGGGTGTAGTACCATTGTAGATGGGTTTTCAAAGCTGCTTCTACCTGGGAGCTGCATTGCAACGACCTGTGGATTTGGTTATATGCTTTCCTCCATTCTTCCTCTCCAAAAGTTTTACCCAACATCCGCTCCCATAATAAAACATTGTGAGTTTTACGAAAGTCAGTGTGCCCTGACAGTGTATCATAAACCCCTTTAAGTATCTTAGTATGTTTGGCCAGCAAGCTAAAAAGTTTTACATTACAGATAGGATGTAAATTTTTTAAGGTTGATATAAAGTGTCTGACCTGTAGATATTTATAAAAATCGCTTCTTGGAAGGGAGTATGAGAGCTTTAAATATTCAAAGGAGCTCAATACATCATTACAGTACAACTGCGATATTTGGGTGATTCCCCCCAACTTCCATTTGTTTAAATTTAAATGAGGAATGGCCAATTCCAATACTTCTAAAGGAATTTGTGAGTTGGTAAGAGGCGTACGATTAGTGGAGTGTTGTTGTATATAGGACCAACATCCTAAGGCTGCTTTAGTGAATGGGGATACTTGTGAAGGCGTGGCTATGTTCCAAAACTCGAGAAACATGAGGGCTTTCAAGCTAGAAGGATATACATATGATGTTTCTATTTGAACCCAAGGCACTGAGCGATCAGCCGCCCAACCCGGACTGAAAAGTGCCACCAAAGTGGAAGCATAATAGGCATAAATATCTGGTATACCCAATCCCCCTGATCTTCTATCCCTGGTCAAAATATGTGTTGCAACACGTGGCTTGCGAAAAGACCAAATAAATTTCATGATAGCTTGTTGGATACATTTAAAGAAGGATTTTGGAACGGCTATTGGGACCGTTCTAAACAGGTATAACAGTTTAGGCAATAATAACATTTTAAAGGCTGCAATCCTGCCTATCCAAGACACTTCAAATTTATGCAATCTAGCCATTTCAACCTGGATTGTTTGTAAAAGGGGCTCATAGTTAGATCTGTATAACGACTTGTGGGATTTTGTTAGAGTTATACCCAGGTATGTGATGCCTTTATCTCTCCAGTCAAATGGATATCTATACTTAAGGAAATGGAGTACAGAGGGAGAAATGTTTAGTGGTAATATTTGAGACTTCTGGGTATTTAATTTGTATAGTGAGACTTGTCCAAATTTCTGAATGCAATCTAAGGTGGCTTCTAAGGAATCCTCTGGGGAGGCTAAGGAAAGTATAATGTCATCTGCATATAAGGAGATTGTATGAATTTGGTTATCAATACATATACCATGAATATTTGTGTGTGTTCGTAGAATGTGGGCTAGGGGTTCCATAGATAGTATAAACACCAGGGGGGATAGAGGGCAACCTTGTCTAGTACCGTTTGTAATTTGGAAAGTATCAGACAGCACTCCGTTAGTATATACTTGGGCTGACGGGCACGAATATAGAGCTTTGATCGCATCAATTATACAGCCTTTGAACCCCATCTTTCCCAACGTGGAAAAGGCATACCCCCAATGGATACGATCAAACGCTTTTTCAGCGTCTAGGGCTAGCATTACCGAAGGTATCTCTGATTGTTCTATAATGTGTAGGATCCCTAGCACTCTACGAGTATTGTCTGAGGCCTGTCTACCCTTTATGAATCCTGCTTGATCTTCCTTGATCAGTGTGGGTAGTAGGGGGGCCAATCTCGTAGCTAGTATTTTTGCGTATATTTTAACGTCTACATTCAATAGTGAGATAGGACGAAAGTTTTGAGGGGCATCTATAGTTTTCCCTGGTTTCGGAATGGTGACGATTAAGGCAGCTTGGTTTTCGGCTGGCAAAGATCCAGAGTCCATTGCTTTCTGAAAGAATCTACACATATACGGCAATAATGTTTCCTGTAGTGATTTATAGTACATATTGGTAAGTCCATCTGGGCCAGGGGATTTGCCGTTGGGCATTAGTTTAAGAACATCAGAAATTTCCTTTTCTAAGAACGGTGCATTTAAACTAGCCAATTGGGTCTCAGAAAGATGAGGTAGATTTATTTTTTGCAAGAAGGCTTGGATGTCTACTTCCGACGGATGTGGGGAGAAAGGGTCTTTTTCCAAATTATATAAAGAAGCATAGAAAGCTCGAAATTGATTAGCAATGTCTGTGGGGTGTGTTATTTTCATTTGGGTGAGGGGATCTGTCAGATATGGGATCTTGGCTTTTTGGTATTGCGCCTTCAGTCTAGCTGCCAGCAGCTTGCCGGCCTTATTGTTCTGTGAGTAATACCTCGCTTTGGTTTTTTTGAGGTTCTTCTCGTAATCTGAGAGTAAACTGCATCTAAGGCGTTGTCGGAGAGTGAAAAGCTTTTCAGCGTGTTGTGGCGTCTGCCTAATTTTATTTTGGGTTTCCATGTGGTGAATTTCTGCTGTAAGGGAAGAGATTAAGGCCATTTTCTGTTTTTTAACTATATGTCCCAAGCGAATGAGAGTGCCTCTAATAAAGGCTTTGTGGGCATTCCATAGGGTAAAATCATTAATCTGGGAATTGTCGTTTTGTTGGAAGTATTCCCGAAGGTCACTAGCAATAGTTTGTTTATGTTCCGAATGGGACAGTAAAAAAGGGTTACATCTCCAGAGGTAGGTAGAGTTAGCTATATTACTTTCCTCAATTGTCAAGGTTATTACCGCATGGTCCGACCATTTAATGGTCTCTATAGAAGATTTTGTAGTAGAAAAGAGCAATTCTTTGTCCACTAGAAACATATCTATGCGGGAGTAGCTATTATGGGTTGTGGAGTAGAAAGAGTAATCCTTCTCTGTGCTATGTTGAGCCCGCCACACATCGTATAGTTCTTGTTTTAATACCAAAGGTCCAAGTTGAGCCTGAGATTGCCGCGTGGGATTCGTGGTGTCCAGAGAGACATCAGCTATAGCGTTAAAGTCTCCACAGATTACCACCCTTCCCTGGCGAAATTTGTTCACTATTCGGAATATTTTATGAAGGAAACGAATTTGGTGACGATTGGGAGCATAAACGTTTACAATTGTATAAGTTACGTTGTTAATCATGCAGATTAATATAATGTATCTACCATTTGGGTCAATATGGGCCTGAATCTTTTGGAAAGCTACAGAGTTTTTTATAGCTATTAAAACTCCCCTGGACTTGGCCGTGTAATGTGCTTGGAATGTATGAGGAAATAAATGGTGATTGATGCGATTCGCATCTGTTTGTAATAAATGTGTTTCTTGGGCACATAGAATATCACATACTATAGATTTTGCTTCTTGCCACATATGTGCTCTTTTATGCGGGCTGTTAAGACCGTTAACGTTAAGTGAGGCTAATTTAATAACCATTGTACCTATAAAGAGAAGCTGTGTGTTGTCTTATCTGAGGAGGTAATAATTTTGTTTCCCCCTTACCTGTATATTGTGTGTTCAGCTCATTAATTTTCTGCCGATCATATTCACAATAGGTTTCTCTGCTGCTAGCACAAGAATATAAAAAAGAAATAAACAAAGAACAATAGATTCTATATAAATCTAGCACAAACCATGAACAGATAAAACTGTTCATCAGAAAAGGGGCAAAGACAGTCAGCTTGATGTCGGGCCAACATGACCGCAACTACACCAATATTAGCTAAGCTTCGGTTAAGCCTTCGATGAAGAATATTCCGTCACGTCTTCGACCAGCCGAGGTAGGGGAGAGAAGAAGACACATATCGATTCTTTCATCTTTTGCGTTGCTTCCGATGATCCACCATCTGCCATTCATCTCTTATTCTTTGGGGGGGGTGGTTAGATGGTTGTTCTTGTATCTGTATCGTTATGTCCCAAGCTTTCAGCAATTCCACTCCCTCCGAGATGCTTCGGATCACGTGTAAAGAATTGTTCCTATGAATAATTAGGCGGACCGGGAATCCCCAGCGGTATAAGATCTTGTTGCCCCGTAGGGCATTTGTTATAGGGGCCAAACATTTTCGTAACTGCATCGTCGCCGCTGAGAGATCTGTAAAAATGGATATCATACTGTATTGTGGTGGCGTATCCTCTTTTTTCTTGAGCGATGACATCAATTGTTCCTTGATATGATAGAAATGAATACGGGCTATTACATCACGTGGTATTTCGTCCGCAAGATGTTTTGGTTTTGGAAGTCTATGAATTCGGTCTATAATAATATCCCTTGGGGAACATCCAGGAAGCATGGTTTTAATAAATTCTTGTGCAAATTTAAGCAGATCTGGCGCAGCGACCTCTTCAGGGATCCCTCTGATCTTAATATTGTTTCTACGGGATCTGTCCTCTAGGTCAGCCATTTTTGCTTTTAACTGAGTAACTTCTGCTTCTAGGCCGTAGTGTGCATCAATCACCTCATTATGAGACACAACAAAATCACTTAGTTTGGATTCAGCATGTTGAACTCTCAGTTCTACATCTTGTATTGCTGATGACAAGGGATGTAACATTTTAGCAAATCCTGCTTGCAGAGAGGTGCTAAGAGCCTGAAGCATGGTCTTCATTGCCAGCTCTGTGACCAAATTAGCTGAGGAGGGCATATCATCTAAGTTGTTTCCCTCTGACAAAGGGCCCCCAAGGGTTATACAATCTCCTACCTGAGTCGCTAGTGGTGCCGGAGAGAATCGTTTCTGCCTCTCTTGGGACGAACTCCTAGAGCTCGGCAATGGCGGCGACGGAGATGCAGAGGTAAGTGCAGACGATTGGAGATGGCGCCCCCGTCTTCCTGAATGAGCGAGGGCTGAAGCTGGGAAACCCTGTATCTATTTCCTCGTCTTTGCTGCAGTGAGTGGAGGAGCTGTCATCGGGACCGAGGCACTTCTCCTCTGAGTAGCTGTGGCCTTATGGAGGCAATGCGGTGAGTGTGAAGGTGGTTCGGAGGTAAGGGAGCCCGCCAAGGAGCACGAGTCTCCTCCATCTTGGATTTCTTCTGCCTGCCGTGGCGGGAAGAAGTCCGTGAGCTTGGTAGGTCTCGGAACGGGCCTCCGGCGTCTCGGCATGTCGGGTTAGTGCTCCGGTCTGTGTGGGGAGCTGATTTCGGCCAGAAGTTGTGCTGGTTCTGAGGCTTTAGTAGCTTTTTTGTAGATTCTGGTGCAGGAGCTCAGTACTCACGCGGCCATTCGGATCGACCGCCAAGCCACGCCCTTGTATAATATTTTTGACCGGGTTCGGTCAAAACGGGTTCGGCCGAACCCGGTGAAGTTCGGATTCGCTGCGAACCGAACTTTTCCGGAAGTTCGGACCGAAACCGGGTTCGGTTGTCCCGGTTCGCTCATCTCTACAAATTTATATAGTTTTATTTTTTACAAAATAATTTGTTTTTGTGACGCTGCATTCGAAGATGAACTGCATAGTTTTTCAATGCAACAGCACTTCATAGGGCGGGAAGGGGTTAAAACCCACTCTCTGAAGCCCCCCTTCAAGATACATTTCAACTAATCTGGTCCCCATGGCAGAATCTGTCTTTCCATCTGGCACCTCCAGCAGACTCCTTTCAGTCTAGTTTGATTTCTTTTACCTCAGAGTTCCTCTTTTTCCCTTTTTTTAATTTCTTCTTTCCCTCTCCCCTTCTCCTCCTTCTCCCCCCACTTTTTTTGAACTATTTCTAACAGGAGCTGTGCAGGATTAGAAAAATATGTCTGCTTTCTTCCAAAAACAGCACCACACCTATCCACAGGTTGTATCTGGTATTGCAGGTTTGCTCCATTGAAGTGAATGGTAATGAGCTGTAGTACCACACACAACCTATGGACAGGTGTGGTGCTGGTTTTTGGAGAAAGCAGACAAGTTCTCTCATCCTGGACAACCCTTTGTCATGGATAGTTCTTGTGCGGAGATGCTCCCTGCATTATCCCTTTTCCTTTATGGCCGCTGATATGTTCTATTCAGCTTTATGGCCTCTGTGGTAAGTACACTGCCAGTCATTAAAGGGTTAACACTTCAGACCACTGTGGGTGACGTCACAATGTATGAGTTGTGCAGTGGTAATAAACTCCTGTAGTAATGATGATGAAGGTGCTGATGTCATAAATACAAATGTTTATGACATAAAGAAGATTCCATATTAGAAGGTTTTACTGCCACGTTCAGCGCCATATTGGATGGGACTGAGGACCTTGAGCTTGACTTCCCCACCAATACCGACCTGATGTAATTTGGAGGTTCTAGCAGGGAAACCCTTCACCCCAGACCACTTCTTCATCACAGTGATGCCATCCTCTTTATACGGGTTGTCTGTAATAGAGGGGGTTTCCAGCAGGAGATCCCCCTCTATTAGCCAGAGCGGAGACAGGTGCTACAAGGAGGCATCTGGAGGACCCGTCTCATCCGTGGATCGCCCATTCATGTTAATGGGTGCCCAGGAAGAGAGACATCCGCCTAGCCAACCAGATCAGCCGATTTATGTGTTTTATGTCGTTCGTTCATTGTAATGTCTTTCCTTGAAAATCTGAGAAAACGTACAAATTCTGCTACAAATGATATTTTGGCGCCTTCTAAGCCCAGAGGAAGGGCAATCCTCCAGCCATGGTTTCCCTAGAGGTTTCCCCCACAGGGGGTTTTTCCTTTCCTGCGTGCTGGAGGGTGACTCTTCGTGAGTCGGAGGTTTGCCATTTTGGGTTTGGTCATATAATATAATAAAAGTTTTGACCATTTAACACCCAATTATAATGTTTTGTGTCTTTATTTTGCATTCTTTGGTTTGGTGATTGGGATTCTGGGTCTATCACATATCACAAAATCATAATGCCGGACATCTACTTCCCACACTGACATAGAATGGAGACAACAAGCGTTGCTGCACAATTAAGTGTACACATCCTTACATTAACCCCTTCCCGACATTTGCCGTATGGGTACGCCATGGAAAGCTATGACTTCCCGCAAATTGCCGTATCCAAACGCCAAATGTTTGGCACCGGCTCAGAAGCTGAGTCGGTGCCATCATCACCGGGATCTCAGCTGTATCTTACAGCTGACATCCGGCTGTAATGGCAGGGACTGAAATTAGCTTTGATCCCCGCCAGATCTAATACATTGCACTACGTAGGTAGTGAAATGTATTAGAAAAAAATCATCAGACAGTTGGAACTTCAAGCCCCCTAGTGGAACTTGGAAAAAGTGTAAAAGAAAGTATAAAAAAAGTGTAAAAAAAAAAGTAAAAAAAATAAAAGTTTGATAACAATAATATTTTCTGCATCCTATTAATTTCAATTGGAGCTCAGAGGTGGAAACCACTTGTAGAACATCAGCCCCCCACTCACAGTGAAATAACCATCAGGAGTATCCGCCCTGGAAACCACAGGGAATTCCACCTGAAAAACCGCACCAAATTTTAGTGCCGTTTTTTGGGCGGTATATCTCCTGCGGAAAGACCGCAGAAATCATTTTAAAAAAGCTTATACTTACCATAGTCATAGCGACGCGTATTCTGTTCTGAGCGCAGCCTGGCCTCCTGTGATGATGCTGTAGTACATGTGACCGCTGCAGCCTTTGATTGGCTGCAGCAGTCACATGGGATGGTATCATCATCCCCAGGGCCGATTCTAGCTTTTTTGCTGCCTGAGGCGAAAATGGAAATGGCGCCCCCCCCCCCCCCCCACACAAAAAAAATAAATAAAAATAAATTGTAAGTAAGAAACAACTTGTAAAACGAAACAAAAAAATTAAAGCTGTGTGAACAAAAAAATACATTAGGGCCTGTTCACATCACCGTTCGCTTCCGTTCCGAGGTTCTGTCGGGTGAACCCCGCAACGGAAAGTGAAAGTGACAGCACAGCTTCCATTTCAGTCACCATTGATCTCAATGTTGATGGAAACATCGCTAATGGCTTCCGTTCGTCACCATTCCGGCTGGTTTCCGGTTTTCCGACGGAATCAATAGCGGAGTCGACTACGGAATGGAACGGAATCGAACGGTGATGTGAACAGGCTCTTATTGAACATCATTGTTATGAACTGCAAGGTCTCATAATGCTACAGGCAATTGTGTAGTAAATATCCCTATATTGCCCCAGCTATAAATACTAGTAAAATGACCAGGGCAACGTGTATCCAAAATTCAAACACAAAAATGAAAGAACAATGTCAGTGTTCAAACTTGTGTCAGGGCTCCTTTAATGGCTCTTTACAGTCAGTATAGTAACACATGCGGCACTTTACAGTCAGTATAGTAACACATGCTGCTCTTTACAGTCAGTATAGTAACGCATGCAGCACTTTACAGTCAGTATAGTAACACATGCAGCACTTTACAGTCAGTATAGTAACACATGCGGCACTTTACAGTCAGTATAGTAACGCATGCTGCTCTTTACAGTCAGTATAGTAACACATGCTGCTCTTTACAGTCAGTATAGTAACACATGCGGCACTTTACAGTCAGTATAGTAACACATGCTGCTCTTTACAGTCAGTATAGTAACACATGTGGCACTTTACAGTCAGTATAGTAACGCATGCTGCTCTTTACAGTCAGTATAGTAACACATGCTGCTCTTTACAGTCAGTATAGTAACACATGCGGCACTTTACAGTCAGTATAGTAACACATGCGGCACTTTACAGTCAGTATAGTAACGCATGCTGCTCTTTACAGTCAGTATAGTAACACATGCGGCACTTTACAGTCAGTATAGTAACACATGCGGCACTTTACAGTCAGTATAGTAACACATGCGGCACTTTACAGTCAGTATAGTAACGCATGCTGCTCTTTACAGTCAGTATAGTAACACATGCTGCTCTTTACAGTCAGTATAGTAACACATGCTGCACTTTACAGTCAGTATAGTAACACATGCTGCTCTTTACAGTCAGTATAGTAACACATGCTGCACTTTACAGTCAGTATAGTAACACATGCGGCACTTTACAGTCAGTATAGTAACACATGCTGCTCTTTACAGTCAGTATAGTAACACATGTGGCACTTTACAGTCAGTATAGTAACGCACGCTGCACTTTACAGTCAGTATAGTAACGCATGCAGCACTTTACAGTCAGTATAGTAACACATGCAGCACTTTACAGTCAGTATAGTAACACATGCGGCACTTTACAGTCAGTATAGTAACGCATGCTGCTCTTTACAGTCAGTATAGTAACACATGCTGCTCTTTACAGTCAGTATAGTAACACATGCGGCACTTTACAGTCAGTATAGTAACACATGCTGCTCTTTACAGTCAGTATAGTAACACATGTGGCACTTTACAGTCAGTATAGTAACGCATGCTGCTCTTTACAGTCAGTATAGTAACACATGCTGCTCTTTACAGTCAGTATAGTAACACATGCGGCACTTTACAGTCAGTATAGTAACACATGCGGCACTTTACAGTCAGTATAGTAACGCATGCTGCTCTTTACAGTCAGTATAGTAACACATGCGGCACTTTACAGTCAGTATAGTAACACATGCGGCACTTTACAGTCAGTATAGTAACACATGCGGCACTTTACAGTCAGTATAGTAACGCATGCTGCTCTTTACAGTCAGTATAGTAACACATGCTGCTCTTTACAGTCAGTATAGTAACACATGCTGCACTTTACAGTCAGTATAGTAACACATGCTGCTCTTTACAGTCAGTATAGTAACACATGCTGCACTTTACAGTCAGTATAGTAACACATGCGGCACTTTACAGTCAGTATAGTAACACATGCTGCTCTTTACAGTCAGTATAGTAACACATGTGGCACTTTACAGTCAGTATAGTAACGCATGCTGCTCTTTACAGTCAGTATAGTAACACATGCTGCTCTTTACAGTCAGTATAGTAACACATGCGGCACTTTACAGTCAGTATAGTAACGCATGCTGCTCTTTACAGTCAGTATAGTAACACATGCTGCTCTTTACAGTCAGTATAGTAACACATGCTGCACTTTACAGTCAGTATAGTAACACATGCGGCACTTTACAGTCAGTATAGTAACACATGCTTCTCTTTACAGTCAGTATAGTAACACATGCGGCACTTTACAGTCAGTATAGTAACACATGCTGCTCTTTACAGTCAGTATAGTAACACATGCTGCACTTTACAGTCAGTATAGTAACACATGCTGCACTTTACAGTCAGTATAGTAACACACGCTGCACTTTACAGTCAGTATAGTAACACATGCGGCACTTTACAGTCAGTATAGTAACACATGCGGCACTTTACAGTCAGTATAGTAACACATGCTGCACTTTACAGTCAGTATAGTAACACACGCTGCTCTTTACAGTCAGTATAGTAACACATGCGGCACTTTACAGTCATTATAGTAACACACGCGGCACTTTACAGTCAGTATAGTAACACATGCTGCACTTTACAGTCAGTATAGTAACACATGCGGCACTTTACAGTCATTATAGTAACACACGCGGCACTTTACAGTCAGTATAGTAACGCACGCTGCACTTTACAGTCAGTATAGTAACGCACGCTGCACTTTACAGTCAGTATAGTAACACACGCTGCACTTTACAGTCAGTATAGTAACACACGCTGCACTTTACAGTCAGTATAGTAACACATGCTGCACTTTACAGTCAGTATAGTAACACATGCTGCTCTTTACAGTCAGTATAGTAACACATGCGGCACTTTACAGTCAGTATAGTAACACATGCTGCACTTTACAGTCAGTATAGTAACACATGCTGCTCTTTACAGTCAGTATAGTAACACACGCTGCTCTTTACAGTCAGTATAGTAACACACGCTGCTCTTTACAGTCAGTATAGTAACGCACGCTGCACTTTACAGTCAGTATAGTAACACACGCTGCACTTTACAGTCAGTATAGTAACACACGCGGCACTTTACAGTCAGTATAGTAACACATGCGGCACTTTACAGTCAGTATAGTAACGCACGCTGTACTTTACAGTCAGTATAGTAACACACGCTGCTCTTTACAGTCAGTATAGTAACACATGCTGCACTTTACAGTCAGTATAGTAACACATGCTGCTCTTTACAGTCAGTATAGTAACACATGCTGCACTTTACAGTCAGTATAGTAACACATGCTGCACTTTACAGTCAGTATAGTAACACACGCTGCTCTTTACAGTCAGTATAGTAATGCACGCTGCACTTTACAGTCAGTATAGTAACACATGCTGCACTTTACAGTCAGTATAGTAACGCATGCTGCACTTTACAGTCAGTATAGTAACACATGCTGCACTTTACAGTCAGTATAGTAACACACGCTGCACTTTACAGTCAGTATAGTAACACATGCTGCACTTTACAGTCAGTATAGTAACACATGCGGCACTTTACAGTCAGTATAGTAACACATGCGGCACTTTACAGTCAGTATAGTAACACATGCTGCACTTTACAGTCAGTATAGTAACACATGCGGCACTTTACAGTCAGTATAGTAACACACGCTGCACTTTACAGTCAGTATAGTAACGCACGCTGTACTTTACAGTCAGTATAGTAACGCACGCTGCACTTTACAGTCAGTATAGTAACACATGCTGCACTTTACAGTCAGTATAGTAACACATGCTGCACTTTACAGTCAGTATAGTAACACATGCTGCTCTTTACAGTCAGTATAGTAACGCATGCTGCTCTTTACAGTCAGTATAGTAACACATGCTGCTCTTTACAGTCAGTATAGTAACGACGCTGCTCTTTACAGTCAGTATAGTAACACACGCTGCACTTTACAGTCAGTATAGTAACGCACGCTGCACTTTACAGTCAGTATAGAAGGGGCTGGACGGAGCCTGCAGGGCTGAAGGGGAAGCCCCCATGACCTCCCTGGTAGGGAAAGGGTTAACAAGTGAGGGAGAGTTGGGGGGGGTCAGGGAGGAGTCAGGGGGCCGTTGCTGCGCTTCCCGCTGTTTTCGGCATTGAGCCGGAAGCAGCGGGAGGAGTAGCACAGTAAGGACAAGCTCCCCGTTGCCCGCGCTCTTACATTATGGCAGAGGCAGTTTTGTTAGAGCAGCTGCGTGCTGCTGCTGTGCACCACGGTCCCGGATGGCTGGAGGAGACCGTGGCTGCATTAGCGAGGATCCCGGACGCTGTGTTGCCACGTCAGGCCCGGCGTTCGGGGTCTGTTGCAGGAGACAGGCTCCCCTCCCCCGGCCCCCTTCCTAGCATGGCGGCGGGGGGGAGTCGGCAACAACTGCTCCTGTCCGGAGCAGGCAGAGAGCGTTGCCGGGGGTGACGGCGACGCAGGCCGGGTCGACCCGTCCCTCCCGGCGGTCTCGACCTCCAGAGCGCCTCAGTCCTGAGGCAGTCCCGCGGACACGGCGTCGCAGAGGGAGCCCGATCTCGGACGCTGCAGGCCAGGCAGCTGGGGGGACCGCCCCTTCCCAGGCCCTGCATCCTGGCAGGAATCCCAAGCCGCGACGGGGTCCGGCGGTGAGCAGGGAGTCGCAGGCCGGGCTCCCTGTCACCCCTCCACCATCGGATGGAAGATTTGGAGGACGAGGTACGGCCGCCCCGCCTGGTGATGTTCCGGCCAGGGGGCAGGCTTCTTCAGGATCATCGAGACGGACGCCTAGATCTGCAGCGACGTCGAGGCAACAGGTCCGGTCGGAAGTCTGGGTTCCATCGGTCGGGCGGCAGGTTGCCGGCCCATCGGTCAGCGCGTCATCATCTCCGATCCGAAGATGTCGGTGGGATGGCCAGTCGTCTGCGAGAGATGAGCTGGAGGAAGGTGAACTGGACGTGTATCGTCGAGGTCAGGATGGTCCGGCTGACGGGAACACAGCGCCTGTGCGGCCCGGTGAGTGTGTAACTCCATCATTGTCATATCCAGCGATTTTTATGTCGGGTGTCGGTGGGGGGGCTGCTAGCGTCGCATCGGTTGCCGGTAGTGGCGCGGGCGGGCGCGATGGCGCGGGTCTGGCAGATTTAGTGGGTTGCTTGAGGGAGCTGGTCGGGCGCCTAGATAGGGCGGCGGCGCCGGTAGTTACGGAAGTGTCCCCGGCGGTAGTGTGGGAGGGCCCCAGGGACGTGGGATTGGTACAGGCGCGGCCCGTGCTGGCGGTTAGGGAGGCGGTCGCGGTGTCGGTACAGACCGAGGCACAAAAGGATGGCGATCGGGTGCGTATTGATGACCGTGCTCGGGGGGAGGTGTACGTTTGTTTCGAAGGTCCGTTGGGGGCGCATTTAAAGCAGGAGGTGCGCGAGCGGATCTGGAAGGACGAATATGTTGAGATTTTTTCTCTCTTGCCGCTCGCTAAATTTAATTTGGATAAGAGCAAGCGGGACGAGAGTAAAAAGGACGAGGAGGAACGGCGGCGGTATAGGCTTATCCCGCAGACGTTCGTTAATTGGTCGCAGGCGTTCGCCATATTGGCTAGTGTGATAGGGGAAAAGGCGCCGGAAAATTGTTCGGCGTTGTTTTGTTATTTTGATGCCATTGGGGAGGCTCATAGGGCGTATGGGGGTCAGGCGTGGCTGCGATACGATGAGCAATTCCGTCAGCGGAAAGCGGTTCGGCCGGCGATTCGGTGGGACCAGAAGGATATTGCTCTCTGGTTACGGGTTACGGCTCCGGTTAGGCAGTCCTTTCCCGGGAGCGCCGGCCAGGGAGGCCAGTCTAGTCAGGTTGGACAAAGCGGCGGGGGAAAGGTGGGTTTTTGCTGGCAATTTAATGAAGGCCAGTGTAAGTTCGGGGCCACGTGCAAGTTGAAGCACGTGTGTTCCGAGTGTAATGGTGCATCACACGGGGCGGCAAAATTTCTGCGGAAAAAGTGGTCAGGGAACAAGCCCTCCGCGGCTGGTCAAGGGGGTGTCGCCGGTGAGGGTGGAAAAGATGGCCCCTTATCTAAATGAGTATCCGGATAGGGCGGCGGCTAAGTTGCTTTCCGAAGGGTTTCGTGTTGGTTTTGTTATTCCTCCGCCTCCTTATGAGGTTCCGGTTACGCGGAGGAATTTAAAATCGGCTTACTTGCATGCAAAAGTCGTGTCGGAAAAGTTGTTAAAAGAAGTTTCGTTGGGCCGCATGTCGGGGCCGTTTGTTGAGTCGCCTGTAAAAGATTTAGTTGTGTCCCCGTTGGGTATTGTCCCTAAACGCGAGCCCGGAAAATTTCGTTTGATTCAACATTTATCGTATCCCAAGGGTTCGTCGGTAAATGACGGGATTGATCACGAGTTGTGCTCCGTAGTCTATACCTCATTCGATAAGGCGGTGGGTTTAGTGCGGGCTGCGGGTCCAGGTGCGCTGCTAGCAAAAACCGACATCGAGGCGGCGTTCAGGTTGTTGCCTGTTCATCCAGAAAGCCAACGGCTGTTGGGTTGTTTTTGGGATGGGGCTTTTTACGTGGATCGGTGCCTTCCGATGGGGTGTTCCCTTTCTTGTGCATACTTCGAGGCGTTTAGTAGCTTCGTAGAGTGGGTAACGAGGGGAGTATCAGGGGTCGACTCGTTGATCCATTGCTTAGATGATTTTTTGTGCGTTGGCCCGGGGGGTTCGCCGGTTTGCGGTAATTTGCTTCATGCACTACAGAAGGTGGCGAGGGATTTTGGGATTCCTTTGGCGCCAGAAAAAACGGAGGGCCCGGTAGCGACGATTTGTTTTTTGGGAATTGAAATAGACTCGTGGCAATGGAGTGTCGTCTCCCTGCGGATAAGTTGGGTGCTTTGAGGCTGGAGGTACGGCGGGCTTGTAGACTGAAGAAAATGACGCTGCGGGAGATTCAGTCGTTGCTGGGGAAGTTGAATTTCGCCTGCCGGATTATGCCGATGGGGAGGGTGTTTGGTAGGAGGTTGGCGGCGGCAACGGCGGGAGTGCGTGCGCCGCATCATTTTGTGCGGCTCAAGGAGGAGCACCGAGCTGATCTTCAGGTTTGGGATGACTTCTTGGGCCAGTACAATGGTCGCTCGCTATGGATGGCCCCAGCGCAGGATACGAGTGATTTGAATATTTTTACGGATGCGGCTGGGGCGGGCGGTTTTGGAGCTTACGGGGGAGATCCGTGGTGCGCAGGTCAATGGCCGGCTAGTTGGGTGTCCAGTGGACTCACGCGGAATCTGGCCCTGCTCGAGCTGTTTCCCATCGTGGTGGCGGCTACCATTTGGGGGGACAGGCTCAGGGATAAGAAGGTCCGTTTTTACTGCGACAACATGGGGGTGGTGCTGGCCATTAATAATATCACGGCGTCCTCTCCTCCGGTAGTTCAATTGTTGCGACATTTAGTGTTGGTGTGTTTGTCGTTGAACGCGTGGGTGGTGGCGGTGCATGTCCCGGGAGTACGGAATTGTATCGCTGATGCTCTTTCTCGCTCGCAGTGGGACCGGTTTCGGCAATTGGCACCGGGAGCGGAACGTCTCGGTTTGGCTTGTCCGGAACATCTTTGGGATCTGGTATCGGTCCCGTAGAACAACTGTTACAAAGGTCTTTGGCGCGCACGACGTGGAGTGCTTATGCTGCTTGTTGGAGGCAGTGGGAGGAGTGAGTAAGAGATTTGGGTGACGTCAATACGGATAGAGACAGGTTGGTGGCACTTTTGTACTGGTTAGGGGACGCCTGGGAGGCGGGGTTTTCAGTGGCAAAGGTGAACCGGTTCATATCTGCGGTGGCGTTTGGGTTTAAGTTGCGGGGCTTTCAGGATGTATCGAAGGAATTTCTGGTGTCGCAGGCTTTGAAGGGGTTGCGCCGAGGTAGGGTGGAGGCGGATAGTAGAAGGCCTGTGTCGTTTGCTTTGCTTAGCTCGTTGGGCGGTTCATTAGCATCAGTCTGTCGTTCTGCAGACGAAATGGATTTGTTTCGGTTAGCTTTTTCGTTAGCGTTCTTTGGGGCATTTAGAATAGGTGAGTTGGTGTCGCCAAGTACCAAACAGGCAGGGGGGCTGAGATCTGGGGAGGTGAGCCTATTCGCAGATCGGCTGGAGGTATGGTTGCGTCGGTCAAAAACTGACCAAGTAGGGAAGGGTAAGCTGATAGTTTTGTTCGCCCTCCCGGGGTCGGTTATGTGCCCAGTAGAGTGCATGCAGGGTTTTACGCCAAAAAGGGGGTCTCCAGATTTGCCTTTGTTACGTCATGTGGACGGGTCGTTTTTGTCCAGGTTTCAGTTTGGAGCTGTATTTAAAAAATGTTTGACGGCGGTTGGTGTTGCGGCAGGCTCATATTCATCTCATTCCTTCAGGATTGGCGCAGCAACAGAAGCGGGGCGCTGGGGGTTGGATGATGAGGGGGTGCGGCGTATTGGTCGTTGGGAGTCCAACAGGTTTAAGTCCTATGTCCGCCCCCATATGTTATGAGGTTTGCTGTTAACGCTTTAAAATGTTATATGGTGGTGCCTAATTGTTTTTTCCGTTTCAGATTCGCCTCCATGTTTGGTGTGGTTGATGGGTCATTCTTACGTGCACTGGGGGGCTTTGAGGGCAGACGTCCGCCCGGATGGTCGCCAGTTGCGCATTTCGCGACAGGATGCGGTTGTGCATTGGCTGGGATTTAGAGGTATGTCGTGGAGCAGGGTGTTGGCGGAATTCCAGACATATGCTCGGCTTGATAGGGTTCCGGAGGTTTTAGTGCTGCACGTGGGTGGGAATGACTTAGGAGTCCGCCCCTTTCGTGAGTTGGTGCGGGATATCAAACACGATATGTTGTGTTTGTGGGTTTCTTATCCCAAGTTGGTGATAGTGTGGTCGGACATAGTCCCAAGGAAACATTGGCGGTTGGCTAGATCTGTGGAGAGAGTCAATAAGGCTCGCATTAAAGTTAATCGGGCGGTGTCCCGTTTTGTGGCAAAAAGCGGGGGCATTTGCGTGAGGCACAGGGATTTGGAGTCAGGAGTGGGGAATTTCTGGAGGAGTGACGGTGTTCATCTGACCGAGGTTGGCATTGATCTTTGGAGCTTGGCGATAGCAGAAGGCATAGAAAGGGCGGTGGTGGTGTGGAGGAACTCACAGGCTTAAGGTGGTCAAGGCCTGTTTCGCTGTGGCGGGGGGAGTCCTTGAGGCCAGTCAGTACAAAATGGTGGGGGGGTCGCATCGGGGGTATGCGTCCCCCAAAAAAGGTACATGGTTGAAGACTTCATCGGGTGTTATCCCTTTGAAGTGGTCTTCTGGTAGAAGGTATATCACTTGAAGGCTTCATCGGGTGTTATCCCTTTGAAGTGGACTTCTAGTGGTCGGTATATCACTTGAGGGCTTCATCGGGTGTTATCCCCTTGAAGTGGACTTCTAGTGGTTGGAGCCATCTGCAGAGGTGAACGGTGCTTCCGAGCTGGTTTACGGCTGGAGGTAATTAGTGGTTTGCAGATGGCGAACTCGGTGTGTTCTTAAAAAAGGAATATCTGAAAGGGCTTCAAGGACTTCCCCTGCTCGGGTTAATGTTAACGTTAAATTGTTATTTACGTTTCTGACCCATGTTGGGTCATGTGAATTATTAGAAGGAATTCTCTGGTGGATTCCTAACTAGTTATCCGAAGGTTTCGGATTTAAATTGTTTTTATAAAACTGTAAAATTAATAAACGGCTGCTGTGGCCATTTCACATCCAACCTCGGTGTCACGTGTCTTTCCTAAAGGTGGGGGTGGGGGGATAGGATGGGGTAAGGGAAGGTTCGTTAACACACGACTCTACTTAGGCAGGTCAAGAAGGGGCTGGACGGAGCCTGCAGGGCTGAAGGGGAAGCCCCCATGACCTCCCTGGTAGGGAAAGGGTTAACAAGTGAGGGAGAGTTGGGGGGGGTCAGGGAGGAGTCAGGGGGCCGTTGCTGCGCTTCCCGCTGTTTTCGGCATTGAGCCGGAAGCAGCGGGAGGAGTAGCACAGTAAGGACAAGCTCCCACCCTCCCGCCCTTGGTTTGTTACGTGGTGGGTCTTTGCGTACGTCCGTATATGAGTGTTGTGTTTTATTTGTGTGCTTATTTAACATGTTTTTTCCTTTTTTCCGGAGTAGGTTCTGTTGTCATGGCAGCTGGCGGGGGGAGTCCTTGAGGCCAGTCAGTACAAAATGGTGGGGGGGTCGCATCGGGGGTATGCGTCCCCCAAAAAAGGTACATGGTTGAAGACTTCATCGGGTGTTATCCCTTTGAAGTGGTCTTCTGGTAGAAGGTATATCACTTGAAGGCTTCATCGGGTGTTATCCCTTTGAAGTGGACTTCTAGTGGTCGGTATATCACTTGAGGGCTTCATCGGGTGTTATCCCCTTGAAGTGGACTTCTAGTGGTTGGAGCCATCTGCAGAGGTGAACGGTGCTTCCGAGCTGGTTTACGGCTGGAGGTAATTAGTGGTTTGCAGATGGCTAACTCGGTGTGTTCTTAAAAAAGGAATATCTGAAAGGGCTTCAAGGACTTCCCCTGCTCGGGTTAATGTTAACGTTAAATTGTTATTTACGTTTCTGACCCATGTTGGGTCATGTGAATTATTAGAAGGAATTCTCTGGTGGATTCCTAACTAGTTATCCGAAGGTTTCGGATTTAAATTGTTTTTATAAAACTGTAAAATTAATAAACGGCTGCTGTGCCCATTTCACATCCAACCTCGGTGTCACATGTCTTTCCTAAAGGTGGGGGTGGGGGGATAGGATGGGGTAAGTGAAGGTTCGTTAACACACGACTCTACTTAGGCAGGTCAAGTAACACACGCTGCACTTTACAGTCAGTATAGTAACACACGCTGCACTTTACAGTCAGTATAGTAACACATGCTGCACTTTACAGTCAGTATAGTAACGCACGCTGCACTTTACAGTCAGTATAGTAACGCACGCTGCACTTTACAGTCAGTATAGTAACACATGCTGCTCTTTACAGTCAGTATAGTAACACACGCTGCTCTTTACAGTCAGTATAGTAACACACGCTGCACTTTACAGTCAGTATAGTAACACATGCTGCACTTTACAGTCAGTATAGTAACACATGCGTCACTTTACAGTCAGTATAGTAACACATGCTGCACTTTACAGTCAGTATAGTAACACACGCTGCACTTTACAGTCAGTATAGTAACACATGCGTCACTTTACAGTCAGTATAGTAACACATGCGGCACTTTACAGTCAGTATAGTAACACACGCTGCACTTTACAGTCAGTATAGTAACACACGCTACACTTTACAGTCAGTATTGTAACGCATGCTGCTCTTTACAGTCAGTATAGTAACACATGCGGCACTTTACAGTCAGTATAGTAACACAAGCTGCTCTTTACAGTCAGTATAGTAACACACGCTGCACTTTACAGTCAGTATAGTAACAAATGCTGCACTTTACAGTCAGTATAGTAACACATGCGGCACTTTACAGTCAGTATAGTAACGCATGCTGCTCTTTACAGTCAGTATAGTAACACATGCTGCTCTTTACAGTCGGTATAGTAACACACGCTGCACTTTACAGTCAGTATAGTAACGCATGCTGCAATTTACAGTCAGTATAGTAACACACGCTGCACTTTACAGTCAGTATAGTAACACAGGCTGCACTTTACAGTCAGTATAGTAACACACGCTGCACTTTACAGTCAGTATAGTAACGCACGCTGCACTTTACAGTCAGTATAGTAACACATGCTGCACTTTACAGTCAGTATAGTAACACATGCGTCACTTTACAGTCAGTATAGTAACACATGCTGCACTTTACAGTCAGTATAGTAACACACGATGCACTTTACAGTCAGTATAGTAACACATGCTGCACTTTACAGTCAGTATAGTAACACATGCTGCACTTTACAGTCAGTATAGTAACACATGCGGCACTTTACAGTCAGTATAGTAACGCACACTGCTCTTTACAGTCAGTATAGTAACGCACACTGCACTTTACAGTCAGTATAGTAACACATGCTGCACTTTACAGTCAGTATAGTAACACACGCTGCACTTTACAGTCAGTATAGGAACACATGCTGCTCTTTACAGTCAGTATAGTAACACATGCTGCACTTTACAGTCAGTATAGTAACACATGCTGCACTTTACAGTCAGTATAGTAACACACGCTGCACTTTACAGTCAGTATAGTAACGCACGCTGCACTTTACAGTCAGTATAGTAACACACGCTGCACTTTACAGTCAGTATAGTAACACACGCTGCACTTTACAGTCAGTATAGTAACACACGCTGCACTTTACAGTCAGTATAGTAACACATGCGGCACTTTACAGTCAGTATAGTAACACATGCGTCACTTTACAGTCAGTATAGTAACACATGCTGCACTTTACAGTCAGTAAAGTAACACACGCTGCACTTTACAGTCAGTATAGTAACACATGCGTCACTTTACAGTCAGTATAGTAACACACGCTGCACTTTACAGTCAGTATAGTAACACACGCAGCACTTTACAGTCAGTATAGTAACACACGCTGCACTTTACAGTCAGTATAGTAACACACGCTGCATTTTACAGTCAGTATAGTAACACATGCGGCACTTTACAGTCAGTATAGTAACACATGCTGCACTTTACAGTCAGTATAGTAACACATGCGCCACTTTACAGTCAGTATAGTAACACACGCTGCTCTTTACAGTCAGTATAGTAACACACGCTGCACTTTACAGTCAGTATAGTAACAAATGCTGCACTTTACAGTCAGTATAGTAACACATGCGGCACTTTACAGTCAGTATAGTAACGCATGCTGCTCTTTACAGTCAGTATAGTAACACATGCTGCTCTTTACAGTCGGTATAGTAACACACGCTGCACTTTACAGTCAGTATAGTAACGCATGCTGCAATTTACAGTCAGTATAGTAACACACGCTGCACTTTACAGTCAATATAGTAACACACGCTGCACTTTACAGTCAGTATAGTAACGCACGCTGCACTTTACAGTCAGTATAGTAACACATGCTGCCCTCTACAGTCAGTATAGTAACACATGCGTCACTTTACAGTCAGTATAGTAACACATGCTGCACTTTACAGTCAGTATAGTAACACACGATGCACTTTACAGTCAGTATAGTAACACATGCTGCACTTTACAGTCAGTATAGTAACACATGCGGCACTTTACAGTCAGTATAGTAACGCACACTGCTCTTTACAGTCAGTATAGTAACGCACGCTGCACTTTACAGTCAGTATAGTAACATGCTGCACTTTACAGTCAGTATAGTAACACACGCTGCACTTTACAGTCAGTATAGGAACACATGCTGCTCTTTACAGTCAGTATAGTAACACATGCTGCACTTTACAGTCAGTATAGTAACACACGCTGCACTTTACAGTCAGTATAGTAACGCACGCTGCACTTTACAGTCAGTATAGTAACACACGCTGCACTTTACAGTCAGTATAGTAACACACGCTGCACTTTACAGTCAGTATAGTAACACACGCTGCACTTTACAGTCAGTATAGTAACACATGCAGCACTTTACAGTCAGTATAGTAACACATGCGGCACTTTACAGTCAGTAAAGTAACACATGCGGCACTTTACAGTCAGTATAGTAACACATGCTGCACTTTACAGTCAGTATAGTAACACATGCTGCACTTTACAGTCAGTATAGTAACACATGCGGCACTTTACAGTCAGTATAGTAACACATGCTGCACTTTACAGTCAGTATAGTAACACATGCTGCACTTTACAGTCAGTATAGTAACACATGCGGCACTTTACAGTCAGTATAGTAACACATGCTGCACTTTACAGTCAGTATAGTAACACACGCTGCACTTTACAGTCAGTATAGTAACACATGCTGCTCTTTACAGTCAGTATAGTAACACACACTGCACTTTACAGTCAGTATAGTAACACACGCTGCACTTTACAGTCAGTATAGTAACGCACGCTGCACTTTACAGTCAGTATAGTAACACATGCTGCACTTTACAGTCAGTATAGTAACACACGCTGCTCTTTACAGTCAGTATAGTAACACATGCTGCACTTTACAGTCAGTATAGTAACACACGCTGCACTTTACAGTCAGTATAGTAACGCACGCTGCACTTTACAGTCAGTATAGTAACGCACGCTGCTCTTTACAGTCAGTATAGTAACACATGCGGCACTTTACAGTCAGTATAGTAACACACGCTGCACTTTACAGTCAGTATAGTAACGCACACTGCACTTTACAGTCAGTATAGTAACACACGCTGCACTTTACAGTCAGTATAGTAACACACGCTGCACTTTACAGTCAGTATAGTAACACATGCGGCACTTTACAGTCAGTATAGTAACACATGCTGCACTTTACAGTCAGTATAGTAACACATGCTGCACTTTACAGTCAGTATAGTAACACATGCGGCACTTTACAGTCAGTATAGTAACACATGCGGCACTTTACAGTCAGTATAGTAACACATGCGGCACTTTACAGTCAGTATAGTAACACATGCGGCACTTTACAGTCCGTATAGTAACACATGCGGCACTTTACAGTCAGTATAGTAACACATGCGGCACTTTACAGTCAGTATAGTAACACACGCTGCACTTTACAGTCAGTATAGTAACACACGCTGCTCTTTACAGTCAGTATAGTAACACACGCTGCACTTTACAGTCAGTATAGTAACACACGCTGCACTTTACAGTCAGTATAGTAACGCACGCTGCACTTTACAGTCAGTATAGTAACACATGCTGCACTTTACAGTCAGTATAGTAACACATGCTGCACTTTACAGTCAGTATAGTAACACACGCTGCACTTTACAGTCAGTATAGTAACACATGCTGCACTTTACAGTCAGTATAGTAACACGTGCTGCACTTTACAGTCAGTATAGTAACACACGCTGCACTTTACAGTCAGTATAGTAACACACGCTGCTCTTTACAGTCAGTATAGTAACACATGCTGCACTTTACAGTCAGTATAGTAACACACGCTGCACTTTACAGTCAGTATAGTAACACACGCTGCTCTTTACAGTCAGTATAGTAACACATGCTGCACTTTACAGTCAGTATAGTAACACATGCTGCTCTTTACAGTCAGTATAGTAACGCACGCTGCACTTTACAGTCAGTATAGGAACACATGCTGCACTTTACAGTCAGTATAGTAACACACGCTGCACTTTACAGTCAGTATAGTAACACACACTGCACTTTACAGTCAGTATAGTAACACACGCTGCACTTTACAGTCAGTATAGTAACGCATGCTGCACTTTACAGTCAGTATAGTAACGCACGCTGCACTTTACAGTCAGTATAGTAACACACGCTGCACTTTACAGTCAGTATAGTAACACACGCTGCACTTTACAGTCAGTATAGTAACACATGCTGCACTTTACAGTCAGTATAGTAACGCACGCGGCACTTTACAGTCAGTATAGTAACACACGCTGCACTTTACAGTCAGTATAGTAACACACGCTGCACTTTACAGCCAGTATAGTAACACACGCTGCACTTTACAGTCAGTATAGTAACGCACACTGCTCTTTACAGTCAGTATAGTAACGCACGCTGCACGTTACAGTCAGTATAGTAACACATGCTGCACTTTACAGTCAGTATAGTAACACATGCTGCACTTTACAGTCAGTATAGTAACGCACGCTGCACTTTACAGTCAGTATAGTAACACATGCGGCACTTTACAGTCAGTATAGTAACGCATGCTGCACTTTACAGTCAGTATAGTAACACATGCTGCACTTTACAGTCAGTATAGTAACACACGCTGCACTTTACAGTCAGTATAGTAACACATGCTGCACTTTACAGTCAGTATAGTAACACACGCTGCACTTTACAGTCAGTATAGTAACACACGCTGCACTTTACAGTCAGTATAGTAATGCACGCTGCACTTTACAGTCAGTATAGTAACGCATGCGGTACTTTACAGTCAGTATAGTAACACATGCTGCACTTTACAGTCAGTATAGTAACGCACGCTGCACTTTACAGTCAGTATAGTAACACATGCGGCACTTTACAGTCAGTATAGTAAAGCACACTGCACTTTACAGTCAGTATAGTAACGCACGCTGCACTTTACAGTCAGTATAGTAACACATGCTGCACTTTACAGTCAGTATAGTAATGCACGCTGCACTTTACAGTCAGTATAGTAACACATGCTGCACTTTACAGTCAGTATAGTAACACACGCTGCACTTTACAGTCAGTATAGTAACACACGCTGCACTTTACAGTCAGTATAGTAACGCATGCTGCACTTTACAGTCAGTATAGTAACACATGCGGCACTTTACAGTCAGTATAGTAACACATGCTGCACTTTACAGTCAGTATAGTAACGCACGCTGCACTTTACAGTCAGTATAGTAACACATGCTGCTCTTTACAGTCAGTATAGTAACACACGCTGCTCTTTACAGTCAGTATAGTAACACACGCTGCACTTTACAGTCAGTATAGTAACACACGCTGCACTTTACAGTCAGTATAGTAACGCACGCTGCTCTTTACAGTCAGTATAGTAACACACGCTGCTCTTTAGTCAGTATAGTAACGCACGCTGCACTTTACAGTCAGTATAGTAACACACGCTGCACTTTACAGTCAGTATAGTAACACACGCTGCACTTTACAGTCAGTATAGTAACACATGCGGCACTTTACAGTCAGTATAGTAACACACGCTGCACTTTACAGTCAGTATAGTAACACATGCGGCACTTTACAGTCAGTATAGTAACACACGCTGCACTTTACAGTCAGTATAGTAACACATGCTGCACTTTACAGTCAGTATAGTAACACACGCTGCACTTTACAGTCAGTATAGTAACACATGCTGCACTTTACAGTCAGTATAGTAACACACGCTGCTCTTTACAGTCAGTATAGTAACGCATGCTGCACTTTACAGTCAGTATAGTAACACACGCTGCACTTTACAGTCAGTATAGTAACGCACGCTGCACTTTACAGTCGGTATAGTAACACACGCTGCTCTTTACAGTCAGTATAGTAACGCATGCTGCACTTTACAGTCAGTATAGTAACACATGCTGCACTTTACAGTCAGTATAGTAACACATGCTGCACTTTACAGTCAGTATAGTAACACACGCTGCACTTTACAGTCAGTATAGTAACACATGCTGCTCTTTACAGTCAGTATAGTAATACATGCGGCACTTTACAGTCAGTATAGTAACACACGCTGCTCTTTACAGTCAGTATAGTAACACATGCTGCACTTTACAGTCAGTATAGTAACGCATGCTGCTCTTTACAGTCAGTATAGTAATACATGCGGCACTTTACAGTCAGTATAGTAACACACGCTGCACTTTACAGTCAGTATAGTAACACACGCTGCACTTTACAGTCAGTATAGTAACACGCGTGGCACTTTACAGTCAGTATAGTAACACACGCTGCACTTTACAGTCAGTATAGTAACGCATGCTGCTCTTTACAGTTAGTATAGTAACACATGCGGCACTTTACAGTCAGTATTGTAACACACGCTGCACTTTACAGTCAGTATAGTAACGCACGCTGCACTTTACAGTCAGTATAGTAACGCATGCTGCTCTTTACAGTTAGTATAGTAACACATGCTGCACTTTACAGTTAGTATAGTAACACATGCTGCACTTTACAGTCAGTATAGTAACACACGCGGCACTTTACAGTAAGTATAGTAACGCATGCGGCACTTTACAGTCAGTATAGTAACACATGCTGCACTTTACAGTCAGTATAGTAACGCATGCGGCACTTTACAGTCAGTATAGTAACACATGCGGCACTTTACAGTCAGTATAGTAACACACGCTGCACTTTACAGTCAGTATAGTAACACACGCTGCACTTCAGAGTCAGTATAGTAACACATGCTGCTCTTTACAGTCAGTATAGTAACGCACGCTGCACTTTACAGTCAGTATAGTAACACATGCGGAACTTTACAGTCAGTATAGTAACACATGCAGCACTTTACAGTCAGTATAGTAACACATGCAGCACTTTACAGTCAGTATAGTAACACATGCTGCACTTTACAGTCTTGTATAGTAACACATGCGGCTCTTTACAGTTAGTATAGTAACGCACGCTGCTCTTTACAGTCAGTATAGTAACGCACGCTGCACTTTACAGTCAGTATAGTAACACACGCTGCACTTTACAGTCAGTATAGTAACACATGCTGCACTTTACAGTCAGTATAGTAACACATGCTGCTCTTTACAGTCAGTATAGTAACGCACGCTGCACTTTACAGTCAGTATAGTAACACATGCGGAACTTTACAGTCAGTATAGTAACACATGCGGCACTTTACAGTCAGTATAGTAACACATGCTGCACTTTACAGTCAGTATAGTAACACATGCGGCTCTTTACAGTCAGTATAGTAACGCACGCTGCTCTTTACAGTCAGTATAGTAACGCACGCTGCACTTTACAGTCAGTATAGTAACACATGCTGCACTTTACAGTCAGTATAGTAACGCACGCTGCACTTTACAGTCAGTATAGTAACACATGCGGCACTTTACAGTCAGTATAGTAACACATGCTGCACTTTACAGTCAGTATAGTAACACATGCAGCACTTTACAGTCAGTATAGTAACACATGCGGCACTTTACAGTCAGTATAGTAACGCACGCTGCACTTTACAGTCAGTATAGTAACACATGCTGCTCTTTACAGTCAGTATAGTAACACATGCGGCACTTTACAGTCAGTATAGTAACACACGCTGCACTTTACAGTCAGTATAGTAACACACGCTGCACTTTACAGTCAGTATAGTAACACATGCTGCTCTTTACAGTCAGTATAGTAACACACGCTGCACTTTACAGTCAGTATAGTAACGCACGCTGCACTTTACAGTCAGTATAGTAACGCACGCTGCACTTTACAGTCAGTATAGTAACACACGCTGCTCTTTACAGTCAGTATAGTAACGCACGCTGCACTTTACAGTCAGTATAGTAACACACGCTGCACTTTACAGTCAGTATAGTAACACACGCTGCACTTTACAGTCAGTATAGTAACACATGCGGCACTTTACAGTCAGTATAGTAACACATGCTGCACTTTACAGACAGTATAGTAACGCACGCTGCTCTTTACAGTCAGTATAGTAACACACGCTGCACTTTACAGTCAGTATAGTAACACACGCTGCTCTTTACAGTCAGTATAGTAACACATGCTGCACTTTACAGTCAGTATAGTAACGCACGCTGCACTTTACAGTCAGTATAGTAACACACGCTGCACTTTACATTCAGTATAGTAACACACGCTGCTCTTTACAGTCAGTATAGTAACACATGCGGCACTTTACATTCAGTATAGTAACACACGCTGCTCTTTACAGTCAGTATAGTAACACATGAGGCACTTTACAGTCAGTATAGTAACGCACGCTGCTCTTTACAGTCAGTATAGTAACGCACGCTGCTCTTTACAGTCAGTATAGTAACACATGCTGCTCTTTACAGTCAGTATAGTAACACATGCTGCTCTTTACAGTCAGTATAGTAACACATGCTGCTCTTTACAGTCAGTATAGTAACACACGCTGCACTTTACAGTCAGTATAGTAACGCACGCTGCTCTTTACAGTCAGTATAGTAACACATGCTGCACTTTACAGTCAGTATAGTAACACACGCTGCACTTTACAGTCAGTATAGTAACACATGCTGCACTTTACAGTCAGTATAGTAACGCACGCTGCACTTTACAGTCAGTATAGTAACACATGCGGCACTTTACAGTCAGTATAGTAACGCACGCTGCACTTTACAGTCAGTATAGTAACACACGCTGCACTTTACAGTCAGTATAGTAACACACGCTGCTCTTTTCAGTCAGTATAGTAACACATGCTGCTCTTTACAGTCAGTAAAGTAACACACGCTGCACTTTACAGTCAGTATAGTAACGCACGCTGCACTTTACAGTCAGTATAGTAACGCACGCTGCACTTTACAGTCAGTATAGTAACACACGCTGCACTTTACAGTCAGTATAGTAACACACGCGGCACTTTACAGTCAGTATAGTAACGCACGCTGCATTTTACAGTCAGTATAGTAACGCACGCTGCACTTTACAGTCAGTATAGTAACACATGCGGCACTTTACAGTCAGTATAGTAGCACATGCAGCACTTTACAGTCAGTATAGTAACACATGCGGCACTTTACAGTCAGTATAGTAACACATGCGGCACTTTACAGTCAGTATAGTAACACACGCTGCACTTTACAATCAGTATAGTAACGCATGCGGCACTTTACAGTCAGTATAGTAACACATGCTGCACTTTACAGTCAGTATAGTAACACATGCTGCTCTTTACAGTCAGTATAGTAACACATGCTGCTCTTTACAGTCAGTATAGTAACACATGCTGCTCTTTACAGTCAGTATAGTAACACACGCTGCACTTTACAGTCAGTATAGTAACACACGCTGCACTTTACAGTCAGTATAGTAACACATGCGGCACTTTACAGTCAGTATAGTAACACATGCTGCACTTTACAGTCAGTATAGTAACGCACGCTGCTCTTTACAGTCAGTATAGTAACGCACGCTGCTCTTTACAGTCAGTATAGTAACACATGCTGCTCTTTACAGTCAGTATAGTAACACACGCTGCACTTTACAGTCAGTATAGTAACGCACGCTGCACTTTACAGTCAGTATAGTAACACATGCTGCACTTTACAGTCAGTATAGTAACGCACGCTGCACTTTACAGTCAGTATAGTAACACACGCTGCACTTTACATTCAGTATAGTAACACACGCTGCTTTTTACAGTCAGTATAGTAACACATGCTGCACTTTACAGTCAGTATAGTAACACATGCGGCACTTTACATTCAGTATAGTAACACACGCTGCTCTTTACAGTCAGTATAGTAACACACGCTGCACTTTACAGTCAGTATAGTAACGCACGCTGCACTTTACAGTCAGTATAGTAACACATGCTGCACTTTACAGTCAGTATAGTAACGCACGCTGCACTTTACAGTCAGTATAGTAACACACGCTGCACTTTACATTCAGTATAGTAACACACGCTGCTCTTTACAGTCAGTATAGTAACACATGCGGCACTTTACATTCAGTATAGTAACACACGCTGCACTTTACAGTCAGTATAGTAACACATGGTGCTCTTTACAGTCAGTATAGTAACGCACGCTGCTCTTTACAGTCAGTATAGTAACACACGCTGCTCTTTACAGTCAGTATAGTAACACATGCTGCTCTTTACAGTCAGTATAGTAACGCACGCTGCTCTTTACAGTCAGTATAGTAACACACGCTGCTCTTTACATTCAGTATAGTAACACATGCTGCTCTTTACAGTCAGTATAGTAACGCACGCTGCTCTTTACAGTCAGTATAGTAACACATGCTGCTCTTTACAGTCAGTATAGTAACACATGCTGCTCTTTACAGTCAGTATAGTAACACACGCTGCTCTTTACAGTCAGTATAGTAACACACGCTGCACTTTACAGTCAGTATAGTAACGCACGCTGCTCTTTACAGTCAGTATAGTAACACATGCTGCACTTTACAGTCAGTATAGTAACACACGCTGCACTTTACAGTCAGTATAGTAACACATGCTGCACTTTACAGTCAGTATAGTAACGCACGCTGCACTTTACAGTCAGTATAGTAACACATGCGGCACTTTAAAGTCAGTATAGTAACGCACGCTGCACTTTACAGTCAGTATAGTAACACACGCTGCTCTTTACAGTCAGTATAGTAACACACGCTGCACTTTACAGTCAGTATAGTAACGCACGCTGCAGTTTACAGTCAGTATAGTAACACACACTGCACTTTACAGTCAGTATAGTAACGCACGCTGCACTTTACAGTCAGTATAGTAACACATGCGGCACTTTACAGTCAGTATAGTAACGCACGCTGCACTTTACAGTCAGTATAGTAACACACGCTGCACTTTACAGTCAGTATAGTAACGCACGCTGCATTTTACAGTCAGTATAGTAACGCACGCTGCACTTTACAGTCAGTATAGTAACACATGCGGCACTTTACAGTCAGTATAGTAGCACATGCAGCACTTTACAGTCAGTATAGTAACACATGCGGCACTTTACAGTCAGTATAGTAACACATGCGGCACTTTACAGTCAGTATAGTAACACACGCTGCACTTTACAATCAGTATAGTAACGCATGCGGCACTTTACAGTCAGTATAGTAACACATGCTGCACTTTACAGTCAGTATAGTAACGCACGCTGCTCTTTACAGTCAGTATAGTAACACATGCTGCACTTTACAGTCAGTACAGTAACACACGCTGCACTTTACAGTCAGTATAGTAACACACGCTGCACTTTACAGTCAGTATAGTAACGAACGCTGCACTTTACAGTCAGTATAGTAATGCACGCTGCACTTTACAGTCAGTATAGTAACACACGCTGCACTTTACAATCAGTATAGTAATGCATGCGGCACTTTACAGTCAGTATAGTAACACATGCTGCACTTTACAGTCAGTATAGTAACACATGCTGCACTTTACAGTCAGTATAGTAACACATGCTGCTGTTTACAGTCAGTATAGTAACGCACGCTGCACTTTACAGTCAGTATAGTAACACACGCTGCACTTTACAGTCAGTATAGTAACACATGCAGCACTTTACAGTCAGTATAGTAACGAACGCTGTACTTTACAGTCAGTATAGTAACGCATGCTGCACTTTACAGTCAGTATAGTAACGCACGCTGCTCTTTACAGTCAGTATAGTAACACATGCTGCACTTTACAGTCAGTATAGTAACACATGCTGCTCTTTACAGTCAGTATAGTAACACATGCTGCTCTTTACAGTCAGTATAGTAATACATGCTGCACTTTACAGTCAGTATAGTAACGCACGCTGCACTTTACAGTCAGTATAGTAACGCACGCTGCACTTTACAGTCAGTACAGTAACACACGCTGCACTTTACAGTCAGTATAGTAACACATGCTGCTCTTTACAGTCAGTATAGTAACACATGCGGCACTTTACAGTCAGTATAGTAACGCACGCTGCTCTTTACAGTCAGTATAGTAACACACGCTGCACTTTACAGTCAGTATAGTAACACATGCTGCACTTTACAGTCAGTATAGTAACACATGCTGCTCTTTACAGTCAGTATAGTAACACACGCTGCTCTTTACAGTCAGTATAGTAACACACGCGGCACTTTACAGTCAGTATAGTAACACACGCTGCACTTAACAGTCAGTATAGTAACACACGCTGCACTTTACAGTCAGTATAGTAACACACGCTGCACTTTACAGTCAGTATAGTAACACATGCTGCACTTTACAGTCAGTATAGTAACACACGCTGCACTTTACAGTCAGTATAGTAACACATGCTGCACTTTACAGTCAGTATAGTAACACACGCTGCACTTTACAGTCAGTATAGTAACACACGCTGCACTTTACAGTCAGTATAGTAACACACGCTGCACTTTACAGTCAGTATAGTAACGCACGCTGCACTTTACAGTCAGTATAGTAACGCACACTGCACTTTACAGTCAGTATAGTAACACACGCGGCACTTTACAGTCAGTATAGAAACACGCGCTGTACTTTACAGTCAGTATAGTAACGCATGCTGCTCTTTACAGTCAGTATAGTAACGCACGCTGCACTTTACAGTCAGTATAGTAACACATGCTGCTCTTTACAGTCAGTATAGTAACGCACGCTGCACTTTACAGTCAGTATAGTAACACATGCTGCTCTTTACAGTCAGTATAGTAACACATGCTGCACTTTACAGTCAGTATAGTAACACATGCTGCTCTTTACAGTCAGTATAGTAACACACGCTGCTCTTTACAGTCAGTATAGTAACACACGCTGCTCTTTACAGTCAGTATAGTAACACATGCTGCTCTTTACAGTCAGTATAGTAACACATGCTGCTCTTTACAGTCAGTATAGTAACGCACGCTGCACTTTACAGTCAGTATAGTAACGCACGCTGCTCTTTACAGTCAGTATAGTAACACACGCTGCACTTTACAGTCAGTATAGTAACACACGCTGCACTTTACAGTCAGTATAGGAACACACGCTGCACTTTACAGTCAGTATAGTAACACACGCTGCACTTTACAGTCAGTATAGTAACACATGCTGCACTTTACAGTCAGTACAGTAACACACGCTGCACTTTACAGTCAGTATAGTAACACACGCTGCTCTTTACAGTCAGTATAGTAACGCATGCTGCTCTTTACAGTCAGTATAGTAACACACGCTGCTCTTTACAGTCAGTATAGTAACACACGCGGCACTTTACAGTCAGTATAGTAACACATGCTGCACTTTACAGTCAGTATAGTAACGCATGCTGCTCTTTACAGTCAGTATAGTAACGCACGCGGCACTTTACAGTCAGTATAGTAACACACGCTGCTCTTTACAGTCAGTATAGTAACACACGCGGCACTTTACAGTCAGTATAGTAACACACGCTGCACTTTACAGTCAGTATAGTAACACACGCTGCACTTTACAGTCAGTATAGTAACACGTGCTGCACTTTACAGTCAGTATAGTAACACGTGCTGCACTTTACAGTCAGTATAGTAACACATGCTGCACTTTACAGTCAGTATAGTAACACACGCTGCACTTTACAGTCAGTATAGTAACACATGCGGCACTTTACAGTCAGTATAGTAACACATGCTGCACTTTACAGTCAGTATAGTAACACACGCTGCACTTTACAGTCAGTATAGTAACACATGCTGCACTTTACAGTCAGTATAGTAACACATGCTGCACTTTACAGTCAGTATAGTAACACATGCTGCACTTTACAGTCAGTATAGTAACACACGCTGCACTTTACAGTCAGTATAGTAACACACGCGGCACTTTACAGTCAGTATAGTAACACATGCTGCACTTTACAGTCAGTATAGTAACGCATGCTGCACTTTACAGTCAGTATAGTAACGCATGCTGCTCTTTACAGTCAGTATAGTAACACACGCTGCACTTTACAGTCAGTATAGTAACACATGCTGCACTTTACAGTCAGTATAGTAACGCACGCTGCTTTTTACAGTCAGTATAGTAACACATGCTGCACTTTACAGTCAGTATAGTAACGCACGCTGCTCTTTACAGTCAGTATAGTAACACACGCTGCTCTTTACAGTCAGTATAGTAACACACGCTGCACTTTACAGTCAGTATAGTAACACATGCTGCACTTTACAGTCAGTATAGTAACACATGCGGCACTTTACAATCAGTAGAATAACACATGCGGCACTTTACAGTCAGTATAGTAACACATGCTGCACTTTACAATCAGTAGAATAACACATGCGGCACTTTACAGTCAGTATAGTAACGCACGCTGCTCTTTACAGTCAGTATAGTAACACACGCTGCACTTTACAGTCAGTATAGTAACACACGCTGCACTTTACAGTCAGTATAGTAACACACGCTGCACTTTACAGTCAGTATAGTAACACATGCTGCACTTTACAGTCAGTATAGTAACACATGCGGCACTTTACAGTCAGTATAGTAACACACACGGCACTTTACAGTCAGTATAGTAACACATGCGGCACTTTATAGTCAGTATAGTAACACACACGGCACTTTACAGTCAGTATAGTAACACATGCTGCACTTTATAGTCAGTATAGTAACACACACGGCACTTTACAGTCAGTATAGTAACGCACACGGCACTTTACAGTCAGTATAGTAACGAACGCTGCACTTTACAGTCAGTATAGTAACACATGCGGCACTTTACAGTCAGTATAGTAACACATGCTGCTCTTTACAGTCAGTATAGTAACGCATGCTGCACTTTACAGTCAGTATAGTAACACATGCTGCTCTTTACAGTCAGTATAGTAACACATGCTGCTCTTTACAGTCAGTATAGTAACACATGCTGCACTTTACAGTCAGTATAGTAACACATGCGGCTCTTTACAGTCAGTATAGTAACACATGCTGCACTTTACAGTCAGTATAGTAACACATGCTGCACTTTACAGTCAGTATAGTAACACATGCGGCTCTTTACAGTCAGTATAGTAACACACGCTGCACTTTACAGTCAGTATAGTAACGCACGCTGCTCTTTACAGTCAGTATAGTAACGCGCGCTGCACTTTACAGTCAGTATAGTAACACATGCTGCACTTGACAGTCAGTATAGTAACGCACGCTGCTCTTTACAGTCAGTATAGTAACACACGCTGCACTTTACAGTCAGTATAGTAACACATGCTGCACTTTACAGTCAGTATAGTAACGCACGCTGCACTTTACAGTCAGTATAGTAACGCATGCAGCACTTTACAGTCAGTATAGTAACACATACTGCACTTTACAGTCAGTATAGTAACACATGCTGCTCTTTACAGTCAGTATAGTAACGCACGCTGCACTTTACAGTCAGTATAGTAACGCATGCAGCACTTTACAGTCAGTATAGTAACGCACGCTGCACTTTACAGTCAGTATAGTAACGCATGCAGCACTTTACAGTCAGTATAGTAACACATGCTGCTCTTTACAGTCAGTATAGTAACGCATGCTGCACTTTACAGTCAGTATAGTAACACACGCTGTTCTTTGCAGTCAGTATAGTAACACACGCTGCACTTTACAGTCAGTATAGTAACACACGCTGCTCTTTACAGTCAGTATAGTAACACACGCTGCTCTTTACAGTCAGTATAGTAACACACGCTGTTCTTTGCAGTCAGTATAGTAACACACGCTGCACTTTACAGTCAGTATAGTAACACATGCGGCACTTTACAGTCAGTATAGTAACACATGCTGCACTTTACAGTCAGTATAGTAACACACGCTGCACTTTACAGTCAGTATAGTAACACATGCTGCACTTTACAGTCAGTATAGTAACACACGCTGCACTTTACAGTCAGTATAGTAACACACGCTGCACTTTACAGTCAGTATAGTAACACACGCTGCACTTTACAGTCAGAATAGTAACACATGCGGCTCTTTACAGTCAGTATAGTAACACACGCTGCACTTTACAGTCAGTATAGTAACACGCTGCACTTTACAGTCAGTATAGTAACGCACGCTGCACTTTACAGTCAGTATAGTAACACACGCTGCACTTTACAGTCAGTATAGTAACGCACGCTGCACTTTACAGTCAGTATAGTCTGGTCTGAGGACTGTAATTATTTAGGGGTCTGGTCTGGGGTCTGTAATTATTTAGGGGTCTGGTCTGGGGTCTGTATTTAGTTAGGGGTCTGGTCTGTGATTATTAAGGGGTCTGGTCTGGGGTCTGTATTTATTTAGGGGTCTGGTCTGGGGTCTGCATTTATTTAGGGGTCTGGTCTGGGGTCTGTATTCATATAGGGGTCTGGTCTGGGGTCTGTATACATTTAGGGTTCTAGTCTTGGGTCTGTATTTATTTAGGGGTCTGGTCTGTGATCTGCATTGATTTAGGGGTCTTGTCTTGGGTCTGTATTTATTTAGGGGTCTGGTCTGGGGTCTGTATTTATTTAGGGGTCTGGTCTGGGGTCTGTATTTATTTAGGGGTCTAGTCTTGGGTCTGTATTTATTTAGGGGTCTGGTCTAAGGTCTGCATTTATTTAGGAGTCTGGTCTGTGGTCTGTATTTATTTATGGGTCTAGTCTGGCGTCTGCATTTATTTAGTGCTCTAGTCTTGGGTCTGTATTTATTTAGGGGTCTGGTCTGGGGTCTGTATTTATTAAGGGGTCTAGTCTGGGGTCTGTATTTATTTAGGGGTCTAGTCTGGCGTCTGCATTTATTTAGTGCTCTAGTCTTGGGTCTGTATTTATTTAGGGGTCTGGTCTGGGGTCTGTATTTATTAAGGGGTCTGGTCTGGGGTCTGTATTTATTTAGGGGTCTGGTCTGGGGTCTGAATTTATTTAGGGGTCTGGTCTGGGGTCATTAAATATTTAGGGGTCTGGTCTGTGGTCTGCATTGATTTAGGGGTCTGGTCTGTGGTCTGTATTTATTTAGGGGTCTGGTCTGGGGTCTGTATTTATTTAGGGGTCTGGTCTGGGGTCTGTATTTATTTAGTTATCTAGTCTGGGGTCTGCATTCATTTAGGCGTCTACTCTGGGGTCTGTATTTATTTAGGGGTCTGGTCTGGGGTCTGTATTCATTTAGGGGTCTGGTTTGGGGTCTGTATTTATTTAGGGGTCTGGTCTGTGGTCTGTGTTTATTAAGGGGTCTGGTCTAGGGTCAGAATTTATTTAGGGGTCTGGTTTGGGGTCTGTATTGATTTAGGGGTCTGGTCTGGGGTCTGTATTTATTTAGGGGTCTGGTTTGGGGTCTGTATTCATTTAGGGGTCTAGTCTGGGGTCTGTATTTATTTAGGGGTCCAGTCTGGGGGTCTGTATTCATTTAGGGGTCTGTTCTGGGGTCTGTATTTATTTAGGGGTCTAGTCTGGGGTCTGTATTTGTTTAGCGGTCCGGGCTGTGATCTGTATTTATTTAGGGGTCTGGTCTGGGGTCTGTATTTATTTAGGGGTCTGGTGTCTGTATTTATTTTGGGATTTAGTCTGGGGTCTGCATTCATTTAGGCGTCTACTCTGGGGTCTGTATTTATTTAGGGGTCTGGTCTTGGGTCTGTATTCATTTAGGGGTCTACTCTGGGGTCTGTATTTATTTAGGGGTGTGGTCTGGGGTCTGTATTTATTTAGAGGTCTAGTCTGGGGTCTGCATTTATTTAGGGGTCTGGTTTGGGGTCTGTATTTAGTTAGGGGTCTGGTCTGTGGTCTGTGTTTATTAAGGGGTCTGGTCTAGGGTCAGAATTTATTTAGGGGTCTGGTTTGGGGTCTGTATTGATTTAGGGGTCTGGTCTGGGGTCTGTATTTATTTAGGGGTCTGGTTTGGGGTCTGTATTCATTTAGGGGTCTAGTCTGGGGTCTGTATTTATTTAGGGGTCCAGTCTGGGGGTCTGTATTTATTTAGGGGTCCGGTCTGGGGTCTGGATTTATTTAGGGGTCTGGTCTGGGGTCTGTAAATATTTAGGGGTCTGGTCTGTGGTCTGCATTGATTTAGGGGTCTGGTCTGGGGTCTATATTTATTTAGGGGTCTGGTCTGGGTTCTGTATTCATTTAGGGGTCTAGTCTGTGGTCTGTATATATTTAGGGGTCCAGTCTGGGGTCTGTATTTATTTAGGGGTCCGGTCTGGGGTCTGTATTTATTTAGGCGTCTGGTCTGGGGTCTGTAATTATTTTGGGGTCTGGTCTGTGGTCTGTATTTATTTAGGAGTCTGGTCTGGGGTGTGCATTTATTTAGGGGTCTAGTCCTGGATCTGTATTTATTTAGGGGTCTGGTCTGGGATCTGTATTTATTTAGGGGTCCGGTCTTTGTCTGTATTTTTTTAGGGGTCTGGTCAGGGGTCTGCATTTATTTAGGGGTCTAGTCTGGGGTCTGTATATATTTAGGGGTCCAGTCTGGGGTCTGCATTTATTTAGGGGTCTAGTCTGGGGTCTGTATTTATTTAGGGGTCTGGTCTGGGGTCTGTATTTATTTAGGGATCTAGTCTGGGGTCTGCATTCATTTAGGCGTCTACTCTGGGGTCTGTATTTATTTAGGGGTCTGGTCTGGGGTCTGTATTCATTTAGGGGTCTACTCTGGGGTCTGTATTTATTTAGGGGTGTGGTCTGGGGTCTGTATTTATTTAGAGGTCTAGTCTGGGGTCTTCATTTATTTGGGGGACTGGTCTGTGTTCTGTATTGATTTAGGGGTCTGGTCTGGGGTCTGTATTTATTTAGGGGTCTGCTCCGGGGTCTGTATTTATTTAGGGGTCTGGTTTGGGGTCTGTATTCATTTAGGGGTCTAGTCTGGGGTCTGTATTTATTTAGGGGTCTGGTCTGTGGTCTGCATTTAGGGGTCTAGTCTGGGGTCTGCATTTATTTAGGGGTCTGGTCTGGGGTCTGCATTTATTTAGGGGTCTGGGGTCTGTATTTATTTAGGGGTCAGGTCTTTGGTCTGTATTCATTTAGGGGTCTAGTCTTGGGTCTGTATTTTTTTAGGGGTCTGGTCTGGGGTTTACATTTATTTAGGGGTCTGGTCTGGGGTTTACGTTTATTTAGGGGTCTGGTCTGGGGTCTGCATTTATTTATGGGTCTGGTCTGGGGTCTGCATTTAGGGGTCTAGTCTGGGGTCTGCATTTATTTAGGGGTCTGGTCTGGGGTCTGCATTTATTTAGGGGACTGGTCTGGGGTCTGTAATTATTTAGGGGTCTAGTCTGGGGTCTGTATTTATTTAGGGGTCTAGTCTGGGGTCTGCATTTATTTAGGAGTCTGGTCTGGTGTCTGTATTTATTTAGGGGTCTGGTCTGGGGTCTGTATTCATTTAAGGGTCTAGTCTTGGATCTGTATTTATTTAGGAGTCTGGTCTGGGGTCTGTATTTATTTAGGGGTCCGATCTGGGGTCTGCATTTATTTAGGAGTCTGGTCTAGTGTCAGTATTTATTTAGGGGTCTGGTCTGTGGTCTGTATTTATTTAGGGGTCTGGTTTGGGGTCTGTATTCATTTAGGGGTCTAGTCTTGGGTCTGTATTTGTTTAGGGGTGTGGTCTGCATTAATTTAGTAGTCTGCTCTGGGGTCTGTATTCATTTAGGGGTCTGGTTTGGGGTCTGTATTCATTTAGGGGTCTAGTCTTGGGTCTGTATTTGTTTAGGGGTGTGGTCTGCATTAATTTAGTAGTCTGCTCTGGGGTCTGTATTCATTTAGGGGTCTGGTTTGGGGTCTGTATTCATTTAGGGGTCTAGTCTGTGCTCTGTATTTATTTAGGGGTCCAGTCTGGGGGTCTGTATTTATTTAGGTGTCCGGTCTGGGGTCTTGGATTTATTTAGGGGTCTGGTCTGGGGTCTGTAAATATTTAGGGGCCTGGACTGGGGTCTGCATTGATTTAGGGGTCTGGTCTGGGGTCTATATTTATTTAGGGGTCTGGTCTGAGTTATGTATTCATTATTGCTCTAGTCTTGGGTCTGTATTTATTTATGGGTCTGGTCTAGGGTCTGCATTTATTTAGGGGTTTGGTCTGGGGTCTGTATTTATTTAGGGGACTGGTCTGTTGTCTGCTTTGATTTAGGGGTCTGCTCTGTGGTCTGTATTTATTTAGGGGTCTGGTTTGGGGTCTGTATTCATTTAGGGGTCTAGTCTTGGGTCTGTATTTGTTTAGGGGTCTGGTCTGTGGTCTGCATTAATTTAGGGGTCTAGTCTGTGCTCTGTATTTATTTAGGGGTCCAGTCTGGGGGTCTGTATTTATTTAGGGGTCCGGTCTGGGGTCTGGATTTATTTAGGGGTCTGGTCTGGGGTCTGTAAATATTTAGGGGTCTGGTCTGGGTTCTATATTTATTTAGGGGTCTGGTCTGAGTTATGTATTCATTTATTGCTCTAGTCTTGGGTCTGTATTTATTTATGGGTCTGGTCTAGGGTCTGCATTTATTTAGGGGTCTAGTCTGGGGTCTGCATTTATTTAGGGATCTAGTCTGGGGTCTGTATTTATTTAGGGGTTCGGTCTGGGGTCTGCATTAATTTGAGGGTCTGGTCTGGGTTCCTTATTTATTAAGGGGTCTAGTCTGGAGTCTGTATTCATTTAGGGGTCCGGTCTGGGGTCTGTATTCATTTAGGGTCTAGTCTTGGGTCTGTATTTTTTTAGGCGTCTTGTCTGGGGTTTACATTTATTTAGGGGTCTGGTTTGGGGTCTGTATTTATTTAGGGGTCTGGTCTGGGGTTTACATTTATTTAGGGGTCTGGTCTGGGGTCTGCATTTATTTAGGGGTCTGGTCTGGGGTTTACATTTATTTAGGGGTCTGGTCTGGGGTCTGCATTTAGGGGTCTAGTCTGGGGTCTGCATTTATTTAGGGGTCTGGTCTGGGGTCTGCATTTATTTAGGGGTCTGGTCTGGGGTCTGTGTTTATTTAGGGGTCTTGTCTGGGGTTTACATTTATTTAGGGGTCTAGTCTGGGGTCTGTATTTATTTAGGAGTCTGGTCTGATGTCTGTATTTATTTTGGGGTCTAGTCTGGGGTCTGTATTCATTTAGGGGTCTAGTCTTGGGTCTGTATCTATTTAGGAGTCTGGTCTGGGGTCTGTATTTATTTAGGGGTCCGATCTGGGGTCTGCATTTATTTAGGAGTCTGGTCTAGTGTCAGTATTTTTTTAATGGTCTGGTCTGTGGTCTGCTTTGATTTAGGGGTCTGCTCTGTGGTCTGTATTTATTAAGGGGTCTAGTCTGGGGTCTGTATTCATTTAGGGGTCTAGGCTGGGGTCTGTATTTAATTAGGATTCTGGTCTGGGGTCTGTATTCATTTAGGGGTCTAGTCTTGGGTCTGTATTTATTTAGGGGTCCGGTCTGTGGTCTGTATTTATTTAGGGGTCTGGTCTGGGGTCTGTATTTATTTAGGGGTCTGGTCTGGGGTCTGTAATTATTTAGGGGTCTGGTCTGTGGTCTGCATTTATTTTGGGGTCTAGTCTGGAGTCTGTATTTATTTAGGGATCTAGTCTGGGGTCTGCATTCATTTAGGGGTCTACTCTGGGGTCTGTATTTAGGGGTCTGGTCTGGGGTCTGCATTTATTTACGGTTCTGGTCTGGGGTCTGTATTTATTTAGGGGTCTAGACTGGGGTCTGCATTTATTTAGGGGTCTGGTCTGGGGTCTGTATTTATTTTGGGGTCTGGTCTGGGGTCTGCATTTATTTAGGGGTCTAGTCTGGGGTCTGCATTTATTTAGGGGTCTAGTCTGGGTCTGTATTTATTTAGGGATCTGGTCTGTGGTCTGCATTGACTTAGGGGGCTGCTCTGGGGTCTGTATTTATTTAGGCGTCTGGTCTGCGGTCTGTGTTTATTTAGGGGTCTGGTCTGGGGTCTGCATTTATTTAGGGGACTATTCTGGGGTCTGCATTTATTTAGGGGTCTAGTCTGGGGTCTGTATTTATTTAGGAGTCTGTTCTGGTGTCTGTATTTATTTAGGGGTCTGGTCTGGGGTCTGCATTGATTTAGGGGTCTGCTCTGGGGTCTATTTATTTAGGGGTCTGGTCTGAGGTCTGTATTCATTTGGGGGTGTGGTCTGGGGTCTGTATTTAATTAGGGGTCTGGTCTGAGGTCTGTATTCATTTAGGGGTCTAGTGTTGGGTCTGTATTTATTTAGGGATCTGCTCTGGGGTCTGTATTTAATTAGGGGTCTAGTCTTGGGTCTGTATTTATTTAGGGGTGTGGTCTGGGGTCTGTATTTAATTAGGATTCTGGTCTGGGGTCTGTATTTATTTAGGGGTCTGTATTTATTTAGGGGTCTAGTCTTGGGTCTGTATTTATTTAGGGGTCTGGTCTGGGGTCTGTATTTACGGGTCTGGTCTGGGGTCTGCATTTATTTATGGGTCTGGTCTGGGGTCTGTATTTATTTAGGGGTCTGGTCTTGGGTCTGCATTTATTTAGGGGTCTGGTCTGCGGTCTGTGTTTATTTAGGGGTCTGGTCTGGGGTCTACATTTATTTAGGGGTCTAGTCTGGGTCTGTATTTATTTAGGGGTCTGATCTGGGGTCTCCATTGATTTAGGGGTCTAGTCTGGGGTCTGTATTTATCTAGGGGTCCGGTCTGAGGTCTGCATTTATTTAGGGGTCTAGTCTGGGTCTGTATTTATTTAGGGGTCTGGTCTGGGGTCTCCATTGATTTAGGGGTCTAGTCTGGGGTAAATAGGCTAAATAATTTTCCCTTAATAACCGGGTCAGTAACTCATCAGGGGTCTCCCCATTTTTCTGTAATTTTGGGTTTAATCCACGGTTCTCCTCTGTTTCATCTGGTGGTTCCAACAATCCCGAGGTAGATCTCGTTCATCGGGAACTGTTCACAGTCTGAGCCCAGGTTCAGAAGAAACTAGAGGCGTCCCAGAGCATACAAAAGCAAAGCACCACACACTTTTCAAAAAAGTGCCAAAGGCAGCGTAAACTGACCAAAAACTTTCCCGCAAATTGCGACTTTTGGGACTTTTCTATGCCAGATAAGCGGCTTAGCATGGTTAATAAATTCTCCTCTAAGGCTACAGACAGTAATACAATATTTTAATGCAAGGATGTGTACACTCAGTGTCTGACTGAGGTACCTTGGACCCACCAAAGGAAATAATTCTTGGGGGTCTACACTTCCACTATATAGAAATAATGTGAACACTCTTAATTGTGTACTAAAAACGTGTGTAGTAAAACAAAGACCAATATTCCCACCATATAGTGACAGATATCAGTCCTACACAGGCATTCTGCAGACCATATATACTACCGTTCAAAAGTTTAGGGTCACTTAGAAATTTCCTTATTTTTGAAAGAAAAGCACAGTTTTTTTCCAATGAAGATAACATTCAATTAATCAGAAATACACTCTATCCATTGTTAATGTGGTAAATGACTATTCTAGCTGTAAACGTCTGGTTTTAATGCAATATCTACATAGGTGTATAGAGGCCCATTTCCAGCAACCATCACTCCAGTGTTCTAATGGTACATTGTGTTTGCTAACTGTGTTAGAAGGCTAATGGATGATTAGAAAACACTTGAAAACCCTTGTGCAATTATGTTAGCACCGCTGTAAACAGTTTTGCTGTTTAGAGGAGCCATAAAACTGACCTTCCTTTGAGCTAGTTGAGAATCTGGAGCATTACATTTGTGGGTTCGATAAAACTCTCCAAATGGCTAGAAAAATAGAGCTTTCATGTGAAACTCGACAGTCTATTCTTGTTCTTAGAAATGAAGGCTATTCCATGCGAGAAATTGCCAAGAAACTGCAGATTTCCTACAACGGTGTGTACTACTCCCTTCAGAGGACAGCACAAACAGGCTCTAACCAGAGTAGAAAGAGAAGTGGGAGGCCCCGCTGCACAACTGAGCAACAAGTCAAGTACATTAGAGTCTCTAGTTTGAGAAATAGACGCCTCACAGGTCCTCAACTGGCAGCTTCATTAAATAGTACCTGCAAAACGGCAGTGTCAACGTCTACAGTGAAGAGGCGACTCCGGGATGCTGGCCTTCAGGGCAGAGTGGAAAAGAAAAAGCCATATCTGAGACTGGCTAAAAAAAAGGAAAAGATTAATATGGGCAAAAGCTCACAGACATTGGACAGAGGAATAGACCTAAAAACGAACCAAAAATGGGACACAACCCTAAAGCAAGTAATGTACTCAAAAGATAAAAGTACAAAAAATCTTGAGGCGTTTATTCACCCATCCACTCCATCGATCCTCCACGCTCCTCATCATGTCTCTGGGTATGTGCACAGGTTTTTTCAGCCCTTTGTAGCCTCCACAATATTATGCTATTTCAGCCAGCCATATTTTTCTTGGCTACTTGAGCCTTTATACTGTCTGCATATGTTTTCTAGTAATAATTTTTTACGTACTACTGATTATATTGTACAGATTGTGCACGTATTATTACATGCACCACTTATTGTGCAGGCTACGTATACTGACATACTTTACACACTGCTCATCTAGCTGATTACATGGCACTATGTATGGGACTTACCTCCCCATACCCCCGGGTTTACCAATTACTTACCTATAAGGGTATGTTCACACGGCGGGGGTCCGTAACGGCTGAAATTACGGGGATGTTTCAGCCTGAAAACATCCCCGTAATTTCAGCCGTACCGGCATGTGCAGGCGCTTGAACGCCGCGTCAATTACGGCCGTAATTAGCGCTGCTATTCATTGGAGTCAATGAATAGCGGCTCCAATTACGGCCAAAGAAGTGACAGGTCACTTCTTCTACGCGGGCGTCTATTTACGCGCCGTCATTTGACAGCGGCGCGTAAATATACGCCTCGTGTGAACAGACAAACGTCTGCCCATTGCTTTCAATGGGCAGATGTTTGTCAGCGCTATTGAGGCGCTATTTTCGGGCGTAATTCGGGGCAAAAACGCCCGATTTACGTCCGTAAATAGGCCGTGTGAACATACCCTAATTGAGCGTGTGTTAGGTCTCTAGTGGACGGTTGATTCTGTTGGTTCTGGTCTTTTTCACCTGACCCTGTTGTACATGTCTCCGTGTTTATTGTATCAGATCTCTTTTCCCATTATTTGTCATTGTTATTATATTTAATAAAGATTTTTTGTACTTTTATCTTTTGAGTACATTACTTGCTTTAGGGTTGTGTCCCATTTTTGGTTCGTTTTTAGGTCTATACATTTAAAGGGACCCCAGTACACGCCATTACTGGTGTGAGGTTGTTGTTTAGGTTATTGGACAGAGGAAGATTGGAAAAAAGTGTTATGGACAGACTAATCGAAGTTTGAGGTGTTTGGATCACACAGAAGAACATTTGTGAGACGCAGAACAACTGAAAAGATGCTGGAAGAGTGCTTGACGTCATCTGTCAAGCATGGTGGAGGTAATGTGATGGTCTGGGGTTGCTTTGGTGCTGGTAAAGTGGGAGATTTGTACAAGGTAAAAGGGATTTTGAATAAGGAAGGCTATCACTCCATTTTGCAACACCATGCCATACCCTGTGGACAGCGCTTGATTGGAGCCAATTTCATCCTACAACAGGACAATGACCCAAAGCACACCTCCAAATGATGCAAGAACTATTTAGGGAAGAAGCAGGCAGCTGGTATTCTATCTGTAATGGAGTGGCCAGCACAGTCACCAGATCTCAACCCCATAGAGCTGTTGTGGGAGCAGCTTGACCGTATGGTACGCAAGAAGTGCCCATCAAGCCAATCCAACTTGTGGGAGGGGCTTCTGGAAGCATGGGGTGAAATTTCTCCCGATTACCTCAGCAAATTAACAGCTAGAATGCCAAAGGTCTGAAATGCTGTAATTGCTGCAAATGGAGCATTCTTTGACAAAAGCAAAGTTTGAAGGAGAAAATTATTATTTCAAATAAAAATCATTATTTCTAACCTTGTCAATGTCTTGACTATATTTTCTAGTCATTTTGCAACTCATTTGATAAATATAAGTGTGAGTTTTCATGGAAAACACAAAATTGTCTGGGTGACCCTAAACTTTTGAACGGTAGTGTAAGTGAATACAGTGCAGTGAAATTCAGTGACTCACAGGTGACATCTTCTCAGATTGGAGTCATTCATGTTCTCTTTTCTTCTTCATCCGGCCCAGAACGCCATGTTGACTTCCAGTCTTTTTCATCTCCAATGCCCAAGCGCGAACCACAAGATACATCATGAAAGTGTTGATGTAACCTGTATACCACGTTCACGTGGCCCAATGTGCCACGTCACAGCGTATTCAAATCATGGAAGCGTTCAGTCTACATGACTACCGCCCGTCACGGTGCGCATACCTTAGATCAAAATTTTGACATAAAACTAACTCTAAACCTCATAAGTTAATTTTCTTTAGCTATTATACTAGGATGTACAATTCTATATTAAAATATTATCATATTAGTCATGTGTCCTAGTATACCCACATCCAGCGATGGGTGGGATGGGTGAAACATAAAATAGTTTTCCATGAGTTTTGGACTGCGATGTGCTGCTGATCTATCCTTTTGGGGGTAATATACAGGGAATATGGGGGTTATATAAGGGACTCTCATCATCCCTGTATATACCAGCCATCATCCCCATATATAACCACCATTATCCGTGTATGTACCAGCCCACCATTATCTCGGTATAAAATCTCCATCACCCCTGTATATACCATTAGGGCGGGCACTGTCAGCTTGCTGTGGCGTGCGGGCATTGTGGCTAAACAAGAAGTAAATGGGGTGGGCATTGAGGACACCGTGGACCAATAGGATGCCTGAAACGCCGGTATATGGGAGAAGTCCAGCAGAATCTGAAAATATGCCTCCTGATTGCTTAAAGGCTATGTACACCTTTGCACTGTTTTTTTTTAAATTGTCTTGTATGTATTGTACAATATAAATCACATTTCTAATTGGTCTACCATTTGTCTTCTGTACCTGCAGTGTATTTCAGTTTATGGTCAGCTGCTGTATTCAGTTATCTCTCTTAGGCCCTGTTCACACCTGCGTTGGTGTGTTTTGTTGTTCTCTCCGTCAGTGGTGCAGAACAAAGGAATAACGGAAGCAACGGTTCAGTCGCACAACGGACACCGCCACCTGCCGACAGAACCCATTGACATTAGTGGATTTCCATTGGCCGTGATTTTACCAGAGACAATAGTGCAGATGTGAACGAGGCCTTATCTGTCAGTCATCACCCTAATGGCAAACTGAGCAGCTCCTCTTTTGCAGGCTCATGAACAAGCATTTACTGTGTAATCTACGCATGTGCATGGTCCTAGTTACTGCATACCTCCTAACCGTCCCGGATACAGCGGGACAGTCCAGGATTCCGGGCGGTGTTACGCTGTACCAAGCGGCCGGTGGTATGTCTTGGTGTCAACTGTATCTGCGTCCTCAGGATGCAGATACAGTTGAATCCAATGCTAATGTAAGGGATCGTCAGCTCCCTGCTTCTGTATTAGTACCACTCGCCGAGGAATTCCCGGGCACAGCGCTACTTTAAGTGCGGAGCCCCTTATCTCACTATCCATATATATACATTGCCGATGGTCTGGCCGGGGATTCCGCTCCTAGGTGGAACCGCTGATGTCACTGTCCATATATGTACAGTTACATCAAGGGCTCCTCCTGGAGTGCAATCCCTGGCCACAGCCTGCTCCTATAGGGAATGCCTTACGTCACTGTCCATATATGGACAGTGACGGCAGGGGCTCCTCCTGGAGTGGAATCCCTGGGGGGGTGGGCACCATCTACATGGGAACTGTGTGTGACACTATCTATATGGGCACTGGCGCTTTATATGTGTGCACTGGTACTAGAGGTAGCTAAAGGGGCATTAAACTGTATGGGGGCAGCTATTTGTCATAATTTCTAGCAACGCATTCCCTTTAATACTGGCGTTTCATACACCAGTCCTATTAAACAGTTTGCTGGAGTAAGATGCAACACATTTATTAACAGGCGAATGACTCTTAATAAATGTGTCGCATCTTTTAGTTGCAGTGCGGCCTGTCATCAGTACTTTCTAGGTGCTGCGGCCTGCTGTACATTTAAAGTACATTTTTAAAATGTATTTTATTGTCTGATTGGGGGGGGGCATACAGTCTGATTGGGGGGAGGTATGGGTCTGGCACGGACATTTGCCTTGTTACGCCCCCCAGAGATAAATCTGGGTCGCACTATACATATAGATTTCTGCTATAATTGACATCAGTTACTGGCGTAAATTATAGTAAAATTGTTGGCCATTTCTGCTATGCCCCGCTCATTATTTGCCCCCAAAAATGTCGACATTTGCGCATTTTGTGAATTTTCTACGCTAGTAAACTGTTGTAGAAAGGTTAATATATTCCCCCCAAAGGCTACAGACCGTAATACAATATCTTAATGTAAGGATGTGTACACTTAATTGTGCAGCAACGCTTGTTGTCTCCATTCTATGTCAGTGTGGGAAGTAGATGTCCGGCCTTATGATTTTGTGATATGTGATAGACCCAGAATCCCAATCACCAAACCAAAGAATGCAAAATAAAGACACAAAACATTATAATTGGGTGTTAAATGGTCAAAACTTTTATTATATTATATGACCAAACCCAAAATGGCAAACCTCCGACTCACGAAGAGTCACCCTCCAGCACGCAGGAAAGGAAAAACCCCCTGTGGAGGAAACCTCTAGGGAAACCATGGCTGGAGGATTGCCCTTCCTCTGGGCTTAGAAGGTGCCAAAATATCATTTGTAACAGAATTTGTACGTTTTCTCAGATTTTCAAGGAAAGACAATACAATGAACGAACGACATAAAACACATAAATCGGCTGATCTGGTTGGCTAGGCGGATGTCTCTCTTCCTGGGCACCCATTAAAATGAATGGGCGATCCACGGATGAGACGGGTCCTCCAGATGCCTCCTTGTAGTACCTGTCTCCGCTCCGGCTAATAGAGGGGGATCTCCTGCTGGAAACCCCCCTCTATTACAGACAACCCGTATGAAGAGGATGGCATCACTGTGATGAAGAAGTGGTCTGGGGTGAAGGGTTTCCCTGCTAGAACCTCCAAATTACATCAGGTCGGTATTGGTGGGGAAGTCAAGCTCAAGGTCCTCAGTCCCATCCAATATGGCGCTGAATGTGGCAGTAAAACCTTCTAATATGGAATCTTCTTTATGTCATAAACATTTGTATTTATGACATCAGCACCTTCATCATCATTACTACAGGAGTTTATTACCACTGCACAACTCATACATTGTGACGTCACCCACAGTGGTCTGAAGTGTTAACCCTTTAATGACTGGCAGTGTACTTACCACAGAGGCCATAAAGCTGAATAGAACATATCAGCGGCCATAAAGGAAAAGGGATAATGCAGGGAGCATCTCCGCACAAGAACTATCCATGACAAAGGGCTGTCCAGGATGAGAGAACTTGTCTGCTTTCTCCAAAAACCAGCACCACACCTGTCCATAGGTTGTGTGTGGTACTACAGCTCATTACCATTCACTTCAATGGAGCTAACCTGCAATACCAGATACAACCTGTGGATAGGTGTGGTGCTGTATTTGGAAGAAAGCAGACATATTTTTCTAATCCTGCACAGCTCCTGTTAGAAATAGTTCAAAAAAAGTGGGGGGAGAAGGAGAAGAAGGGGAGAGGGAAAGAAGAAATTAAAAAAAGGGAAAAACAGGAACTCTGAGGTAAAAGAAATCAAACTAGACTGAAAGGAGTCTGCTGGAGGTGCCAGATGGAAAGACAGATTTCTGCCATGGGGACCAGATTAGTTGAAATGTATCATGAAGGGGGGCTTCAGAGAGTGGGTTTTAACCCCTTCCCGCCCTATGAAGTTCTGTTGCATTGAAAAACTATGCAGTTCATCTTCGAATGCAGCGTCACAAAAACAAATTATTTAGTAAAAAATAAAACTATATAAATTTGGTATCGCCATAATCGTAACGACCCGCAGAATCAAGTTATCATGCAATTCATGCCGCCCGATGAACACTGTAAAATCAAAACACAAATGGCGGAATTACAGGTTTTTTTTCAATTCACCCCACAAAATGTAGGTTTTTAAAAAAAATAATTTTAATACATTATATGGTACATTAGGCCGCAGGGTAAATTCCACATAAACAGCGCCATTCATCGGTTAACTGTTTAAATGATACCAGTTCAAGTGACCTTTATCGAGAAACACCATAAGAAAGGTTTTCACAATTAACCTTCTAATTGGGCCTAGCATGTGTGATACTGTCTGCTGAGCCATTGTATCTAAGCATATTATATGTGATACTGTCTGCTGAGCCACTGTCTCCTATCAAGTAGCAGAGCTATCAGGTGTCATAGTGTAATGAAACGGGGTAGGGAGACAGACAGGTGAGCCCTAATCTACCCGAAACTCAGTCCCTGCCTACTTGCACGGCCCGTCCTAAGTGACGGCGTACAACTGGGCGACGGTCCCTACGCTCAATAAGTGCAAGGCAGACAACACAAGACAAGGGCACACAGAAGATAAAGGGGGAGGTAGGGGCAGTTGCCCACGGAAACACTGTGAGCAACAGGCAGTGGTGAACGAGCCGAGACAAACCAGGAGAGTACGACGTAGCAAATCAGAGCAGGAGAATAGTCAGTCAAGCCAGGGTCAATAAGTAACAGCGGTCAATAAGGTAAATAGCAAGAATCGCAGAGCCAGGAAACCAGACAATCACAGGCAAGGAACATGCTGCAAGTGAGGGCAAAAATAGACCAAGGGCGGAAACTAGAACCGTCAGGCCAGGCTGTGATAGGTTCTCCCTCTCCTCAGCCTGCCAGCCTGAGTGGTAAGAGATCGCGTCACTCGAGCAGACCTTGGAGCTGATGAAGGCTGATTAACCCCGGGCATCGACACAGAACCTGTGTCTGGCAAACCTTTTACAGTACCCCCCTTTTTATGAGGGGCCACTGGACCCTTCCTAGGTGGGCCTGGCTTGTTGGGGAACCGAAGATGGAACTTGCTGAGCAATATATCGGCGTGAACATCCCGGGCGGGTACCCAAGTCCTGTCCTCAGGCCCGTATCCTCTCCAATGGACCAGGTACTAAAGGGAGCCTTGGACCATCCTGCTGTCCACAATCTTGGCTACCTCGAATTCTACCCCATCCGGAGTGAGAACAGGGACCGGAGGTTTCCTCGATGTAGCCAAGGACGGGGAGCAGCTTTTCAAGAGGGAGGCATGGTACACGTTGTGTATCTGAAAAGACGGGGGTAACTCCAGCCGGAAGGAGACAGGGTTGAGGACCTCAATAATTTTGTACGGCCCTATATACCGGGGAGCAAACTTCTTGGACGGAACTTTAAGGCGCAAATTTTTAGAAGACAGCCACACCAGATCCCCGACCACAAACAGAGGGTTAGTTGAACGTCTTTTATCTGCCTTAGTCTTTTTGATGCTCTGGGACACCTCAAGGTTCTTCTGAACCTGCGCCCAGACTGTGCACAGTTCCCGATGAACGACATCTACCTCGGTATTGTTGGAACCACCAGGTGAAACGGAGGAGAACCGTGGATTAAACCCAAAATTACAGAAGAAGGTGGAAACTCCTGACGAGCTACTGACCTGGTTTTTAAGGGAAAATTCGGCGAGGGGAATGAAGGAGACCCAATCATCTTGACAGTCTGAGATAAAACACCTTAAGTATTGTTCTAGAGACTGATTAGTCCTCTCAGTTTGGCCATTAGTTTCAGGATGGAAGGCCGAGGAAAAGGAGAGATCAATCTCCAGCTTCTTACAGAAAGCTCTCCAAAACAATGAAACAAATTGTACCCCTCTGTCAGAAACAATATTGACCGGAACCCGATGGAGACGCAGGATGTGTTTGACAAACAAGGTAGCTAACGTCTTGGCATTGGGTAGTTTCTTGAGGGGTGCAAAGTGGCACATCTTACTGAAGCGGTCTCCTACAACCCACACCACCGACGTGCCTTGGGACGGAGGCAGATCGGTGATAAAATCCATGGAGATATGGGTCCAAGGTCTCTGGGGAATGGGCAAAGAACATAGTAAGCCCGCAGGTCGAGACCTGGGAGTCTTGGACCTAGCACAAATTTCACAAGCGGCGACGCCAATTTCTCCCTAACCACGTCAGGATGCTGGTAAGCTCACTTCAGATTTTTTTATGGAAAAGGGGACCCTGTGAGGAGGGGAGGGGATACAAAAACCCACATTAAAACCATCAAACAACAACTGCGCACTGGCCCTGTCCGGATAACTATTTAGAAACCTGACCATCCTTTCCAGCTTCACTGGCGTCACCCCCATGACTGGTGTTAAAACCCCCACCCCCACCTCGTTTTCCCTTGCGCAAGCATTTAGATGCCCAGTGGGACGCCCCATTGCATTGAGCACAAAGGTGCTTGAACTTGCAACCTGCACCGAATTTACACTGCCCCTCATTGTATTGCCAGCACAGCCCGAGCTTTGCGTTGCCCCCTGAGCTGGATTGACCAGATTGGCCTGCTGCCCCCCCCCCCCCGCTCCCGGGAAAGGACTGGCCCGGTCGAACTGGAGCCGTTACCCATGACCAGAGGGCAATATCCCCGTGGTCCGACCTAATATTGGGCCGAACCGCCTTTCGTTGTCTAAACTGCTTGTCATAACGTAGCCAATCTAGCCCCCCGCATATACCCTATGGGCTTGCCCGATGGCATCCATATAGCAAAACAGGGGGGAGCAATGTTCCGGAGCCTTTTCACCAATAACACTGGCCAAAATGGCGAACTCTTGCAACCAGTTAACAAATGTCTTAGGGATAAGGCGGTAACAACGCTTTTCCTCCTCCTCCTTCTTACTCTCATCTCACTTCCCCTTTTCCAGATTAAATTTTTCCAGGGGCAAAAATGAAAAAATTTCCACGTACTCGTCCTTCCAAATTTTTTTCCGAACTTGCTGCTTCAAGTGTGCCCCCAAAGGTCCTTCAAAACACACATAAACCTCCCCCCTGGCTTTATCGTCCAACCGAACACCATCAACCGCCGCCGCCGAGTCGGTCTGAACAGACACCGCCACCGATTCCGTATTTGCTCCTACACTCGAGGCGACCGCCGCCGGGGCATTAAACCCTACCCCACCAGCCCCAACCCATGCCGCCACAGGAGACCGCGAAGGGGGCTCGGTGACCCCAGTCCCGTCGAGCCGGCCTAACAATTCCTTGACGCAAACGACCAACTATCGCAGACTTTCCCCCCCACCCCCAACATTCCCAAACCCAGACCCCACATCACATACCCGCTCCTCAACCGCGGAACCCTCCCCCGAAACAGGAGACATAAGTATAGCAGGAAAAGGTAAAGATGGTGAAAACGACTCACCGAGCTGCACAGGTGCTGTGGACCCATCAGCTGGACCATCCTGTCCACGAAGCTCCCCATCCTCAAGGTCTTCGGCAGATCTGGTGCCAGATCCATGGCAGCATGCACAGGCGTGCTCAACGGCCGGTACCGAAGTGGGTGAGGGGCGGGCTCCCAAGCTCTCTCTCTCGTAGTCGACCGGCACCAGAGGGCCGGCAGCTCGCTGCCCGGAAGTCACCCTCGAAACAGACGACCTAGGCCTGCGGCCCAATGCAGGTCCCTTGCTTCCTCCGGATCGCCGTGGGGCTCCACCCCCAGCCGCCACATCACCAGGGGCAGCCGTCCGAACCATGGAACCCGGCGTAGAACTGGCGAGTGGAGTGGTGACCGGAAGTAGAGGCCGCACCCACCCCACTTCCGCTGGACTCCGCTGCGAAGTGGGATTCCTTCCGACCCTGGCACCGGCTGCAGTATCTGTGCTGCCAGACGCCCGAGCCGGAGGTTCCCTCACAGGGCTCCCTCTGTGGCACCGAGTTCGACGAGCCACAACGGGGCTCAGCCTTTCTGGAGGACACGAGCACCGGACGCGGCGCGAAGGAGAGACAGCCAAAGGTACCGGAGCGTTGGCCACCGCTGCAGCTTGTTCCTCCAACCAGGCGGGGCCGAATGCAGCAGCCGCCGCCCGCATCTGCTCAATGAAGTGATGCGCTGACATGCGGTAAGATGGCCGCCGGATGGGAGATACGTGGATGGATGTCTTACTCCGTGCGCTGCTCCCGACCAAAAGACCGGGAAGTCAGCGCACTTCCGGCTAACCCTCACCGGATCCCCTCCCTCTCCTAGACCATCCCCCTCCACTAACTCTCCCCTTTGGCTGTGACACCATCCTCCCTCCTATCCCCGTCATGTCTGGCCTACCCACCACTGTGGCAGAGTCCGTCCGGCCAGTGCTTTCTATGGTTTCGTGCTTGGGATTTTGGGTCTATCACATATCACAAAATCATAAGGCCGGACATCTACTTCCCACACTGACATAGAATGGAGACAACAAGCGTTGCTGCACACATCGATTACATTAAGATATTGTATTACAGTCTGTAGCCTTTGGGGGAATATATTAACCTTTCTACAACACTTTACTAGCGTAGAAAATTCACAAAATGCGCAAATGTCAACAGACCCATACCCATACCCCCAATAAGACTGTATGCCCCCCCCAATCAGACAATAAAATACATTTTAAAAATGTACTTACCTCACCACTCCGTTTCTCCCTCCCGGATTCCCTCAGGCTCTTACAGCAGGCCGCAGCACGTAGAAAGTACTGATGACAGGCCGCGTTGCAGCTAAAAGATGCGACACATTTATTAAGAGTCGTTCGCCTGTTAATAAATGTGTTGCATCTTACTCCAGCAAACTGTTTAATAGGACTGGTGTATGAAACGCCAGTATTAAAGGGAATGTGTCGCTATAAATTATAAATTTTTTTTCAGTTAAACAGTTAATATATAAATGATTACACATTGTTTTAATTTTTTTAATTTTTTCACAAGTCAGGAAATATTATAAATTAGATTCAAATTTATAACATTTCCATGTGCTGGTCACTAGAGGGAGCAATTCCCAAAATTGCAGCATTGGCATGTGGTAAAGCAACCTCATTGCCTTATTGTAAAGGATCTGCCAGGCACAACTTCTGTGTATACGCCCATAGGTAATCAGTCTGCACCTGAGTCTATGTCTCTGAGACTGACTCCATCTTCCACCACTCAGGATGGCAGGCTTAGGAGTGGGAGAGCCTATCGCAGCCTGGCCAGACTCAGCTAGCTCCCGCCCTCTGTCTATTTATACCTGCCTTTCCTGTTCCTCCTTTGCTTGTGATTTCTTCTCGTGTGGTTTCCTGGCCCAGCTACAGATTCTGCTATTTGATCCTGTTCTATACTGACCCTGGCTTACTGACTACTCTCCTGCTCTGCGTTTGGTACCTCGTTCTCTCCTGGTTTGACTCGGCTCGTTCACCACTCTTGTTGCTCACGGTGTTGCCGTGGGCAACTGCCCCTTTTCCCTTAGCTTTGTGTACCCTTGTCTGTTTGTCTCGTGCACTTACTGAGCGTAGGGACCGCCGTCCAGTTGTACCCCGTCGCCTAGGGCGGGTCGTTGCAAGTAGGCAGGGACAGAGTGGCGGGTAGATTAGGGCTCACTTGTCCGTTTCCCTACCCCCGTCATTACACTTATGCTGCAAATTTGTAGTAGACACACTCGCGCTAGTGTCCTCCCAGAATCCCCCCTCCTTTATCCTGGCTAGTGCCAGGAGAAAGGAGGTGGTTGAATGTTCACACCTCCTACACTGTGTGCCGCCATTTTCTGAGCGAATGCACAGTGTAGGAGGATTAGATACAGTGATCATTAGACAGTATAACATTAACATACACACACATCACATACACAAACATAACTTACCTACTCCTGCCGCCTCCGCCCTGCCGCTCCTAGTCCTTGCGTCTGCGCTGCCTTCAACATATGGCCAGAAGCCGCGACGGGAAGTCATCATCTTACTGTACGGCCGTGGTTTCCGGTCCACATGAAAATGGTGCCGGATGTCGCTCTACCAAAGACCTTCCTTCTGGTCTGTGTGGGAGCGGCGCATGCGCCGTTCCCACACAGACGGTGTACGCTATAGTGAATGGAACGGCTCCCGTTCTCATTCTCTATGGGGATGTATGTGCCGTATTCCATCTCTGTATGCGTCGTTAATGGACAGATACAGAGATGAAAAAAAAAATGGCAGCCCCCATAGAGAAGTAAAAGAAAGAAAAAAGTACAACACAAAAACACAAATAAATACAATTTATTTTAATGACATACTAAAAGCAATATTATATAAAAAAAAAAAATTCCGTGACGCCTTCCCTTTAAAGGGGTTTTCCACGTTCTGACAACTGATGACCTATCCACTGGATAGGTCATCAGTATATGATCGGTGCGTGTTCGACACCTGGACCCCGCACCGATTCGTCACTCCAGCTGCCTCCGGGCACCGGACAACACTGCCGGAAGCAGATGGCTCCTGTCAAAGAATAGAGGCCAAGCTGCAGTTCTGCCGAACGGCCGCTATGCAGTGATCGGAGCCATTTGCTTCCGGCAGTGTTGTCCAGAGCCCGGAGGCAGCTGGACTGGCAGATCAGTGCGGGGTCTGATGTAGTAACGATTGTTGGCCCCCATACATTACCAATGATTGCTCCTTGTGACACGCTGTATCGTCGATTGGCGCTGGTTTTCATGGTCAGTATCGGGACGTCTAAAAGGACCTTTATTTCCTCAGACACCACCATAACTAGGCATTGGAACCAACCCTTCCACCTTAGCGGGTAAAGATGTACATGCTAAAAGGTTCATTATATACACATAAGGGCTAAAGGTGAAAACACAGAGGTGCTCACCATATATCCAGCGTATAACTGTGTCCTCCAAATCTTACGGAGCAGGATTTGTTCTAGATTCCTGTTTATATCTCAGACACGTTCATACCATTTTAGACAATGAATCGACATATCGCAAACTTGTGGCGAAACCAAGCACTGCATGTAAAGAATCTTTAAAAAATCTGCTAGAAGAAGGAATTGGATTAGGAGTATTAGCCAAGAAACAGGCAGAATACTTACTGATAGAATTCCCTATTGTTCCCATATTCCATGGGATGCCAAAAATCCATAACTTTGCATGGTCTTGAAACTTGGGTTATCTGTGACGTAGTTGGCTAGTACCTCTGCAAACAGGCCTGCCATCAGGGTAGTACCGCTGGTACTACTGTCAGGGGCCTGGCCACAAAAGTAAAATAAAGTGGGCAGCCGCCGCTCATCAAGGTTATGATCAGAGGTAATTGGTTTGTAGAAAGGAATGGGACCCATGCAGGGGCCAGAAGCAGCGGCCGGCTCTGCAACTTGGTGAGTGACTGTTTTAAAGCAGAAGTTTCAGTTTAATTATTTTTTTTTATGTTGCCCCTCTGCCCCACCTTCCCACCTGTCTCTCTCCCCTTCCCCTCCCCAGACCCCAGTCAAGCGTCATATTCACTCTGGCCCAACTCCCGCCTCGTCCACTTTCCGTTCTCTTAGCCTACTCCTCCGCCTTCATCCTGGTATAATAGCTAAAGAAAATTACCTTATGAGGTTTAGAGTTAGTTAGTTATATGTCGAAATTTTGATCTAAGGTTTGCACACCATGACGGTCGGTAGTCATGTAGACCGGACGCTTCCATGATTTGAATACGCTGTGACGTGGCACATTGGGTCACAGGAACGTGGTGTAAAGGATCTGCCAGACACAGCTTCTGTGTCGACGCCCGTGGTTAATCAGTCTGCACCTGCTCCTAGGTCTCATAGAGTGACTCGATTTGCTACCACTCTGGTAGGCTCAGAAGTGGGAGAACCTATCACAGCCTGGCCAGACGGTTCTAGCTCCCGCCCTCGGTCTATTTATACCTTCATTTCCTGCTTGTCTTTCCCTGTGATTCTTTCCTGTTTCCTGGCTCTGCTGCTCCTGCTATTATTATTGACCTTGCTTCATTTTGACCCTGGCTTTACTGACTACACTCATGCTCTGCGTTTGGTACCCCGTACACTCCTGGTTTGACTCGGCTCGTTCACTACGCATGTTGCTCTTGGTGTTGCCATGGGAAACTGCCCCATTTCCCTTAGCTTCTGTGTACCCTTGTCTGTTTGTCTGTTGTGCACATATTGAGCATAGGGACCGTCGCCCAGTTGTACACCGTCGCCTAGGACGGGCCGTGGAAGTAGGCAGGGACTGAGTGGCAGGTAGATTAGGGCTCACCTGTCTGTCTCCCTACCCAGTCATTACATAATCACAGGCCCATATACCTTTTCTAAACTGGTCCCTGACACAACTATGGATCCCCTTGAGACCCTGGCTCAGCAAATGCAGGGCCTCTCCCTACAGATCCAAGCCCTGGCTCAGAGGTGCAACCAGCATGATGCTACCCTGGTAGTGCCCCACCTCACTTTTTTCTCCTTTCGGGAGAGTTGTAGGCTCTATTTCCATCTAAGGCCCCACTCCTCAGGTACTGAGAGCCAGCGAGTGGGTATAATTATGTCCCGGCTCCAGGACGGGCCCCAAGAATGGGCCTTCTCCTTGGCTCCTGACGCCCCTGAACTTTCCTCTGTTGATCTTTTTTTTTCTGCTCTCGGGCTCATATATGACAAGACTGACAAGACTGCTTTTGCCGAGAGTCAGCTGGTGACCTTACGTCAGGGTAAGACACCCGTTGAGGAGTACTGTTCTGACTTTAGAAAGTGGTGTGTAGCTTCTCGGTGGAATGACCCTGCCTTGAGGTGCTAGTTTAGATTGGGTCTGTCGAACGCCCTGAAAGACCTGTTAGTTAGCTATCCCTCTTCTGACTCCCTAGATCAGGTTATGGCTTTAGCGGTACGTCTTGACCGACGTCTCAGGGAACGACGACTTGAACGTTTTTGTGCTTTCTCCTCAGCCTCCCCCATGATGGCTCCTGAGGTTCTGTTGCTTCGTTCTTCCACGGAAAACTCGGATGAACCAATGCAACTCGGGGCCTCCGTGTCTCCCCAACAACGTAGAGAGCTCCGCAGGAAGAATGGTCTCTGCTTCTACTGTAGGGATGACAAGCATCAAGTGAACAACTGCCCTAGGCGTAAGAATAAGCAGCCGGAAGAACTTCCGCGCCTAAGTGACCATCGGGGAGGTCACTTGTGCGCACAGGTATTTCCCGTAAATATGAAACCTAAAAAGATCTTGCTTCCCTTTCAGGTCTCTTTTGAGGGCAGGTCTGCTACCGGCAGTGCCATCGTGGTTTTAGTGTCTTCTGATAATATTATGTCTGTGGAATTTGCTATGTTTCTAGCTATGCCATTGATTGATTTGCCTAAACCTGTCCCGGTAGTGGGTATCGACTCCACTCCACTCCACTTGCTAATGGTTATTTTACACAGCATACCCCTGTTTTTGAACTCTTTGTTGGCTCCATGCATTTGGAGCAGTACTCTGTACTGTTGATGCAGGGATTATCGTCTGATTTGGTTTTAGGCCTTCCCTGGTTGTAGTTTCATAATCCCACGTTTGACTGGAATACTGGGGATCTTACCAAATGGGGTAATGAATGTTTGACGTCATGTTTTTCTGTTAATTCTATTTCTCCCCCTGAGGAGGTGAACACGCTACCTGAGTTTGTTCAGGACTTCTCTGATGTTTTCTCTAAGGAGGCCTCCGAAGTGTTACCTCCTCATAGAGAATACGATTACGCTATCGATTTGGTACCAGGAGCTAAGCTACCTAAGGGTAGGATATTTAATCTCTCTTGTCCCGAACGTGAAGCCATGAGAAAGTATATCCAGGAATGCCTGGCCAAGGGTTACATTCGCCCCTCTACTTCTCCGGTAGGTGCTGGCTTCTTCTTCGTAGGGAAGAAGGATGGTGGTCTTAGGCCATGCATTGACTACCGTAACTTGAATAAGGTCACTGTAAGGAACCAGTATCCCCTTCCTTTGATTCCTGATCTCTTTAATCAGGTTCAGGGGGCCCAATGGTTCTCTAAGTTTAATCTACGGGGGGAGTATAACCTTATCCGCATCAAAGAGGGGGATGAGTGGAAGACTGCGTTTAACACGCCCGAAGGTCATTTCAAATACCTCGTCATGCCCTTTGGGTTGTGTAATGCTCCCGCGGTCTTCCAGAATTTCATAAATGAGATTTTAAGAGATTACCTGGGGGTATTTCTTGTAGTGTACCTTGATGACATACTTGTGTTTTCCAAGGACTGGTCCTCCCACATTGAGCATGTCAGGAAGGTGCTCCAGGTCCTTCGGGAAAACAAACTGAAGACTGAAAAATGTGTGTTTGGGGTGCAGGAGATACAATTTTTGGGTCAAATCCTCACTCCTCATGAATTCCGCATGGACCCCGCCAAGGTCCAGGCTGTGGCGGAATGGGTCCAACCTGCCTCCCTGAAGGCGTTACAGTGCTTCTTGGGGTTCGCTAATTATTACAGGAGATTTATTGCTAACTTCTCGGTCATCGCTAAGCCTCTTATGGACCTATCTCGCAAGGGTGCTGATCTCCTCCACTGGCCTCCTGAGGCTGTCCAGGCTTTTGAGGCCCTTAAGAAGTGCTTTATCTCGGCCCCGGAGTTGGTTCAGCCCAACCAAATGGAGCCATTTATCATGGAGGTTGACGCGTCCGAGGTGGGAGTGGGGGCTGTCATGTCCCAGGGTACCAGGACCCTCACCCATCTCCATCCCTGTGCCTACTTCTCCAGGAAGTTTTCGCCCACTGAGAGTAACTATGACATTGGCAACCGCAAACTCTTAGCCATTAAATGGGCATTTGAAGAGTGGCGCCTCTTCCTGGAGGGGGCTAGGCACCAGGTAACGGTCCTTACCGACCACAAGAATCTGGTTTTCCTAGAATCGGCCCGGAGGCTAAACCCGAGACAAGCTCGATGGGCGTTATTTTTTACCAGATTACATTTTTTGGTTACCTATAGGGCTGGGTCTAAAAATATTAAGGCTGATGCACTGTCGCGTAGCTTCTTGGCCAGCCCTCCTTCGGAGGAAGATCCTGCTTGTATTTTGCCTCCAGGTATAATCATTTCCTCTATTGATTCTGATTTAGTCTCTGAAATTGCTGCTGATCAAGGTTCAGCTCCCGGGAGACTTCCTGAGAACAAGCTGTTTGTTCCCCTGCAATTCCGGCTAAGGGTACTTAGGGAAAATCATGACTCCGCACTATCTGGTCATCCAGGCATCCTGGGTACCAAGCACCTCATTGCCAGAAACTATTGGTGGCCTGGGTTGCCTAAAGACGTTAAGGCCTACGTCGCCGCTTGTGAGGTTTGTGCTAAGTCCAAGACTCCCAGGTCCCGACCAGCGGGCTTACTACGTTCTTTGCCCATTCCCCAGAGACCTTGGACCCATATCTCCATGGATTTTATCACCGATTTGACTCCATCTCAAGGCAAGTCGGTGGTGTGGGTTGTAGTAGACCGCTTCAGTAAGATGTGCCACTTTGTGCCTCTCAAGAAACTACCCAATGCCAAGACGTTAGCTACCTTGTTTGTCAAACACATCCTGCGTCTCAATGAGGTTCCGGTCAATATTGTTTCTGACAGAGGGGTACAATTTGTTTCATTGTTTTGGAGAGATTTCTTTAAGAAGCTGGAGATTGATCTGTCCTTTTCCTCGGTCTACCATCCTGAAACTAGTGGCCAAACTGAGAGGACTAATCAGTCTCTAGAACAATACTTAAAGGGAATGTGTTGCCAGAAAAACATGTTTTTTTTTAAAAAATTAAACATTTAGTGTGTGGGTGATTAAACATTGTTCAAATTTTTTTTATTTTTTTGCACGAGTCCAGGAAATATTATAAATTATTTCTAATTTATAATACTACCCATTTTTGGTCACTAGATGGAGCTGTTCCCAAAATTGCAGCATTGCAACATTGGGTTAAAAGCCCTCGCTCTAGTGAGCTCTCAGCACTCCCTCCTTTATCCTGGCTAGTGCCGGGATAAACGAGGGGTTTGAACGATGTAACCTCCTACACCGTGTGTCGCCATTTTTTGAGCTAACCCACAGTGTAGTAGGTTTACATACAGTAGTAAACACACACAAACACGAACATACATTGAAATCTCTTACCTGCTCCTGCCGCCGCGGCTCCCTCTGGCCCGTCCGCTCCGTTTGCTGCCGCTGGTGCAAGTGCACAAATCCGGAAGCCGCGACCGGAAGTAGTAATATTACTGTCCGGCCGCGACTTCCGGTCCACAGGAAAATGGCGCCGGACGGCGCCAATTTCGAATAGGACTGTGTGGGAGCGGCGCATGCGCAGTTCCCACACAGACGCCGTACACTGCAGTCAATGGGACGGGAGCCGTTCGCAGTCCCTATGGGACTGTGGCTGCCGTATTCCATGTCTGTATGTGTCGGAACAGAAATGGAACAAAAAATGGCAGCCCCCATAGGGAAGAAAAAGTGTAAAAATAAGAAAAAGTAAAACACAAAACACACAAATGAATATAAACGTTTTTAATAAAGCACTAACATCTTTAACATATAAAAAAATAATTTGTGATGACACTGTTCCTTTAAGGTGTTTTATCTCAGACTGTCAAGATGATTGGGTCTCCTTCATTCCCCTCGCTGAATTTTCCCTTAATAACCGGGTCAGTAACTTGTCGGGGGTTTCCCCCTTCTTCTGTAATTTTGTGTTTAATCCACGGTTCTCCTCCGTTTCACCTGGTGGTTCCAACAATCCCGAGGTAGATGTCGTTCATCGGGAACTGTGCACAGTCTGGGCCCAGGTTCAGAAGAACCTTGAGGCGTCCCAGAGCATCCAAAAGACTCAGGCAGATAAAAGACGTTCAACTAACCCTCTGTTTGTGGTCGGGGATCTGGTGTGGCTGTCTTCTAAAAATTTGCGCCTTAAAGTTCCGTCCAAGAAGTTTGCTCCCCGGTATATAGGGCCGTACAAAATCATTGAGGTCCTCAACCCTGTATCCTTCCGGCTGGAGTTACCCCCGTCTATTCAGATACACAACGTGTTCCATGCCTCCCTCTTGAAAAGCTGCTCCCCGTCCTTGGCTTTATCGAGGAAACCTCCGGTCCCTGTTTTCACTCCGTATGGGGTAGAATTCGAGGTAGCCAAGATTGTGGACAGCAGGATGGTCCAAGGCTCCCTCCAGTACCTGGTCCATTGAAGAGGATACGGGCCTGAGGAGAGGACTTGGGTACCCGCCCGGGATGTTCACGCCGGTATATTGCTCAGGAAGTTCCATCTTCGGTTCCCCAACAAGCCAGGCCCACGTAGAAAGGGTCCAGTGGCCCCTCATAAAAGGGGAGGTACTGTAAAGGGTTTGCCAGACACAGGCTCTATGTCGACGCCAATGGTTAATCAGCCTTCATCAGCTCCAAGGTCTGCTAGAGTGACGCGATCTGTTACCACTCAGGCTGGCAGGCTGAGGAGAGGGAGAACCTATCACAGCCTGGCCTGACGGTTCTAGCTCCCGCCCTTGGTCTATTTTTGCCCTCACTTGCAGCATGTTCCTTGCCTGTGATTGTCTGGTTTTCTGGCTCTGCGATTCTTGCTATTTACCTTATTGACCGCTGTTACTTATTGACCCTGGCTTGACTGACTATTCTCCTGCTCTGATTTGCTACTAATCTGGTCCCCATGGCAGCAATCTGTCTTTCCATCTGGCACCTCCAGCAGACTCCTTTCAGTCTAGTTTGATTTATTTTACCTCAGAGTTCCTCTTTTTACCTTTTTTTAATTTCTTCTTTCCCTCTCCCCTTCTTCTCCTTCTCCCCCCACTTTTTTAGAACTATTTCTAACAGGGGCTGTGCAGGATTAGAAAAATATGGCTGCTTTCTTCCAAATACAGCACCACACCTATCCACAGGTTGTAGGTTGTATCTGGTATTGCAGGTTTGCTCCATTGAAGTGAATGGTAATGAGCTGTAGTACCACACACAACCTATGGACAGGTGTGGTGCTGGTTTTTGGAGAAAGCAGACAAGTTATCTCATCCTGGACAACCCTTTGTCATGGATAGTTCTTGTGCGGAGATGCTCCCTGCATTATCCCTTTTCCTTTATGGCCGCTGATATGTTCTATTCAGCTTTATGGCCTCTGTGGTAAGTACACTGCCAGTCATTAAAGGGTTAACACTTCAGACCACTGTGGGTGACGTCACAATGTATGAGTTGTGCAGTGGTAATAAACTCCTGTAGTAATGATGATGAAGGTGCTGATGTCATAAATACAAATGTTTATGACATAAAGAAGATTCCATATTAGAAGGTTTTACTGCCACATTCAGCGCCATATTGGATGGGACTGAGGACCTTGAGCTTGACTTCCCCACCAATACCGACCTGATGTAATTTGGAGGTTCTAGCAGGGAAACCCTTCACCCCAGACCACTTCTTCATCACAGTGATGCCATCCTCTTCATACGGGTTGTCTGTAATAGAGGGGGGTTTCCAGCAGGAGATCCCCCTCTATTAGCCAGAGCGGAGACAGGTGCTACAAGGAGGCATCTGGAGGGCCCGTCTCATCCGTGGATCGCCCATTCATTTTAATGGGTGCCCAGGTAGAGAGACATCCGCCTAGCCAACCAGATCAGCCGATTTATGTGTTTTATGTCGTTCGTTCATTGTATTGTCTTTCCTTGAAAATCTGAGAAAACTTACAAATTCTGTTACAAATGATATTTTGGCACCTTCTAAGCCCAGAGGAAGGGCAATCCTCCAGCCATGGTTTCCCTAGAGGTTTCCCCCACAGGGGGTTTTTCCTTTCCTGCGTGCTGGAGGGTGACTCTTCGTGAGTCGGAGGTTTGCCATTTTGGGTTTGGTCATATAATATAATAAAAGTTTTGACCATTTAACACCCAATTATAATGTTTTGTGTCTTTATTTTGCATTCTTTGGTTTGGTGATTGGGATTCTGGGTCTATCACATATCACAAAATCATAAGGCCGGACATCTACTTCCCACACTGACATAGAATGGAGACAACAAGCGTTACTGCACAATTAAGTGTACACATCCTTACATTAAGATATTGTATTACGGTCTGTAGCCTTTGGGGGAATATATTAACCTTTCTACAACAGTTTACTAGCGTAGAAAATTCACAAAATGCGCAAATGTCGTCATTTTTGGGGGCAAAAAATGAGCGGGGCATAGCAGAAATGGCCAACAATTTTACTATAATTTACGCCAGTAACTGATGTCAATTATAGCAGAAATCTATATGTATAATGCGGCCCAGATTTATCTCTGGGGGGCATAACAAGGCAAAGGTCCATGCCAGACCCATACCTCCCCCCCCAATCAGACTGTATGCCCCCCCCAATCAGACAATAAAATACATTTAAAAAATGTACTTTAAATGTACAGCAGGCCGCAGCACGTAGAAAGTACTGATGACAGGCCTCACTGCAACTAAAAGATGCGACACATTTATTAAGAGTCATTCGCCTGTTAATAAATGTGTTGCATCTTACTCCAGCAAACTGTTTAATAGGACTGGTGTATGAAACGCCAGTATTAAAGGGAATGCGTTGCTAGAAATTATGACAAATAGCTGCCCCCATACAGTTTAATGCCCCCTTAGCTACCTCTAGTACCAGTGCACACATATAAAGCGCCAGTGCCCATATAGATAGTGTCACACACAGTGCCCATGTAGATGGTGCCCCCCCCAGTGATTCCACTCCAGGAGGAGCCCCTGCCGTCACTGTCCATAACATGGACAGTGACGTAAGGCATTCCCTATAGGAGCAGAATCCCTGTCCAGAGCGTCGGCCACGCTGTGGCCAGGGATTGCACTCCAGGAGGAGCCCTTGATGTAACTGTACATATATGGACAGTGACATCAGGGGTTCCGCCTAGGAGCGGAATCCCCGGCCAGACCATCAGCAATGCAAAGGCAGTGGATTCCGCTCCAGGAGTAGTCCCCGACGTCAATGTACATATATGAATAGTGAGATAAGGGGCTCCGCACTTAAAGTAGTGCTGTGCCCGGGAATTCCTCGGCGAGTGGTACTAATACAGAAGCAGGGAGCTGACGATCCCTTACATTAGCATCGGATTCAACTGGATCTGCATCCTTAGGACGCAAATACAGTTGACACCAAGACATACCACCGGCCGCTTGGGACATTGTAACACCGCCCGGAATCCTGGACTGTCCCGCTGTATCCGGGACGGTTAGGAGGTATGCAGTAATTAGGACCATGCACATGCGCAGATTCCACAGTAAATGCTTGTTCATGAGCCTGCAAAAGAGGAGCTGCTCAGTTTGCCATTAGGGTGATGACTGACGGATAAGGCCTCGTTCACATCTGCACTATTGTCTCTTGTAAAATCACGGCCCCAACGCAGGTGTGAACAGGGCCTTAGAGAGATAACTGAATACAGCAGCTGGCCATAAACTGAAATACTCTGCAGGTACAGAAGACAAATGGTAGACCAATTAGAAATGTGATTTATTTTGTACAATACATACAAGGCAATTTAAAAAAAACAGTGCAAAGGTGTACATAGCCTTTAAGCAATCAGGAGGCATATTTTCAGATTCTGCTGGACTTTTCCCATATACCGGCGTTTCAGGCATCCTATTGGTCCACGGTGTCCTCAATGCCCACCCCATTTACTTCTTGTTTAGCCACAATGCCCGCACGCCACAGCAAGCTGACAGTGCCCGCCCTAATGGTATATACAGGGGTGATGGAGATTTTATACCGAGATAAAGGTGGGCTGGTACATACACGGATAATGGTGGTTATATATGGGGATGATGGCTGGTATATACAGGGATGATGAGAGTCCCTTATATACAGTGAAGGAAATAAGTATTTGATCCCTTGCTGATTTTGTAAGTTTGCCCACTGTCAAAGACATGAACAGTCTAGAATTTTTAGGCTAGGTTAATTTTACCAGTGAGAGATAGATTATATAAAAAAAATAAAAATAATTCACATTGTCAAAATTATATATATTTATTTGCATTGTGCACAGAGAAATAAGTATTTGATCCCTTTGGCAAACAAGACTTAATACTTGGTGGCAAAACCCTTGTTGGCAAGCACAGCAGTCAGACGTTTTTAGTAGTTGATGATGAGGTTTGCACACGTTAGATGGAATTTTGGCCCACTCCTCTTTGCAGATCATCTGTAAATCATTAAGATTTCGAGGCTGTCGCTTGGCAACTCGTATCTTCAGCTCCCTCCATAAGTTTTCGATGGGATTAAGGTCTGGAGACTGACTTGGCCACTCCATGACCTTAATGTGCTTCTTTTTGAGCCACTCCTTTGTTGCCTTGGCTGTATGTTTCGTGTAATTGTCGTGCTGGAAGACCCAGCCACGAGCCATTTTTAATGTCCTGGTGGAGGGAAGGAGGTTGTCACTCAGGATTTGACGGTACATGGCTCCATCCATTCTCCCATTGATGCGGTGAAGTAGTCCTGTGCCCTTAGCAGAGAAACACCCCCAAAACATAATGTTTCCACCTCCATGCTTGACAGTAGGGACGGTGTTCTTTGGGTCATAGGCAGCATTTCTCTTCCTCCAAAAACGGCGAGTTGAGTTAATGCCATAGAGCTCAATTTTTGTCTCATCTGACCACTGCACCTTCTCCCAATCACTCTCAGAATCATCCAGATGTTCATTTGCAAACTTCAGATGGGCCTGTACATGTGCCTTCTTGAGCAAGGGGACCTTGCGGGCACTGCAGGATTTTGATCCATTACGGCGTAATGTGTTACCAATGGTTTTCTTGGTGACTGTGGTCCCAGCTGCCTTGAGATGATTAACAAGTTCCCCCCATGTAGTTTTCGGCTGAGCTCTCACCTTCCTCAGGATAAAGGATACCCCACGAGGTGAGATTTTGCATGGAGCCCCAGATCGATGTCGATTGACAGTCATTTTGTATGTCTTCCATTTTCTTACTATTGCACCAACAGTTGTCTCCTTCTCACCCAGCGTCTTACTTATGGTTTTGTAGCCCATTCCAGCCTTGTGCAGGTCTATGATCTTGTCCCTGACATCCTTAGAAAGCTCTTTGGTCTTGCCCATGTTGTAGAGGTTAGAGTCAGACTGATTAATTGAGTCTGTGGACAGGAAACTTTTATACAGGTGACCATTTAAGACAGCTGTCTTTAATGCAGGCACCAAGTTGATTTGGAGCGTGTAACTGGTCTGGAGGAGGCTGAACTCTTAATGTTTGGTAGGGGATCAAATACTTATTTCTCTGTGCACAATGCAAATAAATATATATAATTTTGACAATGTGATTTTCTTTTTTTTTTTTTAATATAATCTATCTCTCACTGGTAAAATTAACCTAGCCTAAAAATTCTAGACTGTTCATGACTTTGACAGTGGGCAAACTTACAAAATCAGCAAGGGATCAAATACTTATTTCCTCCACTGTAACCCCCATATTCCCTGTATATTACCCCCAAAAGGAGAGATCAGCAGCACATCGCAGTCCAAAACTCATGGAAAACTATTTTATGTTTCACCCATCCCACCCATCGCTGGATGTGGGTATACTAGGACACATGACTAATATGATAATATTTTAATATAGAATTGTGCATCCTAGTATAATGCTGAGATCTGGTGACTGCGCTGGCCACTCCATTACAGATAGAATACCAGCTGCCGGCTTCTTCCCTAAATAGTTCTTGCATCATTTGGAGGTGTGCTTTTGGTCATTGTCCTGTTGTAGGATGAAATTGGCTCCAATCAAGCGCTGTCCACAGGGTATGGCATGGTGTTGCAAAATGGAGTGATAGCCTTCCTTATTCAAAATCCCTTTTACCTTGTACAAATGTCCCACTTTACCAGCACCAAAGCAACCCCAGACCATCACATTACCTCCACCATGCTTGACAGATGGCGTCAGGCACTCTTCCAGCATCTTTTCAGTTTTCTGCGTCTCACAAATGTTCTTCTGTGTGATCCAAACACCTCAAACTTCGATTCGTCTGTCCATAACACTTTTTTCCAATCTTCCTCTGTCCAATGTCTGAGCTTTTGCCCATATTAATCTTTTCCTTTTATTAGCCAGTCTCAGATATGGCTTTTTCTTTGCCACTCTGCCCTGAAGGCCAGCATCCTGGAGTCGCCTCTTCACTGTAGACGTTGACACTGGCGTTTTGTGGGTACTATTTAATGAAGCTGCCAGTTGAGGACCTGTTAGGCGTCTATTTCTCAAACTAGAGACTCTAATGTACTTGTCTTGTTGCTCAGTTGTGCAGCGGGGCCTCCCACTTCCCTTTCTACTCTGGTTAGAGCCTGTTTGTGCTGTCCTCTGAAGGGAGTAGTACACACCGTTGTAGCAAATCTGCAGTTTCTTGGCAATTTCTCGCATGGAATAGCCTTCATTTCTAAGAACAAGAATAGACTGTCGAGTTTCACATGAAAGCTCTATTTTTCTAGCCATTTGGAGAGTTTAATCGAACCCACAAATGTAATGCTCCAGATTCTCAACTAGCTCAAAGGAAGGTCAGTTGTATGGCTCCTCTAAACAGCAAAAATGTTTACAGCGGTGCTGTAATGATAGGGGTAGGGAAACGGACAAGTGAGCCCTAATCTACCTGCCACTCTGTCCCTGCCTACTTGCAACGACCCGCCCTAGGCGACGGGGTACAACTGGGCGGCGGTCCCTACGCTCAGTAAGTGCACGAGACAAACAGACAAGGGTACACAAAGCTAAGGGAAATGGGGCAGTTGCCCACGGCAACACCGTGAGCAACAAGAGAGGTGAACGAGCCGAGTCAAACCAGGAGTGTACGAGGTACCAAACGCAGAGCAGGAGAGTAGTTAGTAAGCCAGGGTCAGTATGGAGCAGGATCAAATAGTCAGGAGCTGTAGCTGGGCCAGGAAACCACACGAGAAGAATCACAAGCAAAGGAGGAACAGGAAAGGCAGGTATAAATAGACAGAGGGCGGGAGCTAGCGGAGTCTGGCCAGGCTGCGATAGGCTCTCCCACTCCTAAGCCTGCCAGCCTGAGTGGTGGAAGCTGGAGTCAGTCTCAGAGACATAGACTCAGGTGCCGACTGATTACCTATGGGCGTTAACCCCGCTGTGCCTGGCACATCCTTTACAGGTGCTAACATAATTGCACAAGGGTTTTCAAGTGTTTTGTAATCATCCATTAGCCTTCTAACACAGTTAGCAAACACAATGTACCATTAGAACACTGGAGTGATGGTTGCTGGAAATTGGCCTCTATACACCTATGTAGATATTGCATTAAAAACCAGACGTTTGCAGCTAGAATAGTCATTTACCACATTAACAATGGATAGAGTGTATTTCTGATTAATTTAATGTTATCTTCATTGAAAAAAAACTGTGCTTTTCTTTCAAAAATAAGGAAATTTCTAAGTGACCCTAAACTTTTGAACGGTAGTGTATATGGTCTGCAGAATGCCTGTGTAGGACTGATATCTGTCACTATATGGTGGGAATATTGGTCTTTGTTTTACTACACACGTTTTTAGTACACAATTAAGAGTGTTCACATTATTTCTATATAGTGGAAGTGTAGACCCCCAAGAATTATTTCCTTTGGTGGGTCCAAGGTACCTCAGTCAGACACAGAGTGTACACATCCTTGCATTAAGATATTGTATTACTGTCTGTAGCCTTAGAGGAGAATTTATTAACCTTGCTAAGCTGCTTATCTGGCATAGAAAAGTCCCAAAAGTCGCAATTTGCGGGAAAGCTTTTGGTCGGTTTACGCTGCCTTTGGCACTTTTTTGAAAAGTGTGTGGTGCTTTGCTTTTGTATGCTCTGGGACGCCTCTAGTTTCTTCTGAACCTGGACCCAGACTGTGGACAGTTCCCGATGAACGAGATCTACCTCGGGATTGTTGGAACCACCAGGTGAAACAGAGGAGAACCGTGGATTAAACCCAAAATTACAGAAAAATGTGGAGACCCCTGATGAGTTACTGACCCGGTTATTAAGGGAAAATTTGGCGAGGGAAATGAAGGAGACCCAATCATATTGACAGTCAGAGATAAAACACCTTAAATATTGTTCTAGAGACTGATTAGTCCTCCAGAACGGACCCCTAAATAAATATAGACCCAAGACTACACCCCTAAATAAATACAGACCCCAGACCAGACCCCTAAATAAATACAGACCCCAGACCAGTTCCCTAAATAAATACAGACCACAGACCAGACCACTAAATAAATACAGACCTCCAGATCAGACCCCTAAATAAAAACAGACCCCAGACTGGACCCCTAAATAAATGCAGACCTCAGACCGGACCCCTAAATAAATACAGACCCCAGACTAGACTCCTAAATCAATGGAGACCACAGACCAGTCCCCTAAATAAATACAGACCCAGACCAGACCCCTAAATAAATACAGACCCCAGACTAGACCCCTAAATAAATACAGACCCTAGACTAGACCCCTAAATGAATACAGACCCCAGACCAGACCCCTAAATAAATACAGACCCCAGACCAGACCCCTAAATAAATACAGACCACAGACCAGACCCCTAAATAATTACAGACCCCTAAAACAATGCAGACCACAGACCAAACCACTAAATAATTACAGACCCCAGACCAGACCCCTAAATGAATAAAGACTCCAAACCGGACCCCTAATAAAATACAGACCACAGAGTGGACCCCTAAAAAAATACAGACCCCAGACTAGACCCCTAAATAAATGCAGACCCCAGACTGGACCCCTAAATAAATACAGACCCCAGACCAGACCCCTAAATAAATACAGACCCCCAGACCAGACCCCTAAATCAATGCAGACCACAGACCAGACCACTAAATAATTACAGACCCCAGACCAGACCCCTAAATCAATGCAGACCACAGACCCCTAAATAAATATAGACCACAGACCAGACCCCTAAATAAATCCAGACCCCAGACCGGACCCCTAAATAAATCCAGACCCCAGACCGGACACCTAAATAAATAAAGACCCCAGACCAGACCCCTAAATAAATACAGACCCCAGACTAGACCCCTAAATGAATACAGACCCCAAACCAGACCCCTAAATAAATACAGACCCCAGAGCAGACTCATAAATTAATGCAGACCCAAGACTAGACCCCTAAATGAATACAGACCCCAAACCAGACCCCTAAATAAATACAGACCACAGAGCAGACCCCTAAATCAAAGCAGAAAACAGACCAGACCCCTAAATAAATTCTGACCCTAGACCAGACTCCTAAATAAATGCAGACCCCAGATCGGACCCCTAAATAAATACAGACCGCAGACCAGACTCCTAAATAAATACAGACCCAAGACTAGACCCCTAAATGAATACAAACCCCAGACCAGACCCCTAAATCAATGCAGACAACAGACCAGACACCAAAATAATTACAGACCCCAAACCAGACCCCTAAATAAATAGACCCCAGAGCAAACCCCTAGATCAATGCAGACCCAAGACCAGACCCCTAAATAAATACAGACCCCAGACCAGACCCCTAAATAAATGCAGACCCCAGACCAGACTCCTAAATGAATAAAGACCCGAGACCTGACCCCTAAAAAAAATACAGACCCCAGACCAGACTCCTAAATCAATGCAGACCACAGACCAGACCCCAAAATAATTACAGACCCCAGACCAGACGCCTAAATAAATTCAGACCCCAGACCGGACCCCTAAATAAATACAGACCCCAGACTGAACCCCTAAATAAATACAGACCCCAGACTAGACCCCTAAATAAATGCAGACCCCAGACCAGACTCCTAAATAAATGCAGACCCCAGACCGGACCCCTAAAAAAATACAGACCAAGAACGGACCCCTAAATAAATACAGATCCCAGACCAGACCCCTAAATAAATACAGATCCAAGACTAGACCCCTAAATAAACACAGACCACAGACCAGACCCCTAACTAAATACAGACCCCAGACCAGACCCCTAAATAAATGCAGACCCTAGACCAGACCCCTTAATTAATACAGACCACAGACCAGACCCCTAAATAAATACAGACCCAAGACTAGACCCCTAAATAAATACAGACCCCAGACCAGACTCCTAAATAAATGCAGACCGCAGACCGGACCCCTAAATAAAAAAGCACTCCCCAGACCAGACCCCTAAATAAATACAGACCCAAGACTAGACCCCTAAATAAATACAGACCCCAGACCATACTCCTAAATAAATACAGACCCAAGACTAGACCCCTAAATGAATACAGACCCCAGACCAGACCCCTAATTCAATACAGACCACAGACCAGACCCCAAAATAATTACAGACCCCAAACCAGACCCCTAAATAAATACAGACCCCAGAGCAGACCCCTAAATCAATGCAGACCACAGACCAGACCCCTAAATAAATACAGACCCCAGACCAGACTCCTAAATAAATACAGACCCAAGACTAGACCCCTAAATGAATACAGACCCCAGACCAGACGCCTAAATAAATACAGACCCCAGACCAGATCCCTAATTCAATGCAGACCACAGACCAGACCCCAAAATAATTACAGACCCCAAACTAGACCCCTAAATAAATACAGACCCCAGAGCAGACCCCTAAATCAATGCAGACCACAGACCAGACCCCTAAATAAATACAGACTCCAGACCAGACCCCTAAATATTTACAGACCCCAGACCAGAACCCTAAATAAATCCAGACCCCAGACTGGACCCCTAAATAAATACAGACCCCAGACTGGACACCTAAATAAATACAGACCCCAGACTAGACCCCTAAATGAATACAGACCCTAAACCAGAACCCTAAATAAATACAGACCCCAGAGCAGACTCCTAAATTAATGCAGACCACAGACTAGACCCCTAAATGAATACAGACCCAAGACTAGACCCCTAAATGAATACAGACCCTAAACCAGACCCCTAAATAAATACAAACCACAGAGCAGACCCCTAGATCAATGCAGACCACAGACCAGACCCCTAAATAAATACTGACACCAGACTCCTAAATAAATACAGACCCAAGACTAGACCCCTAAATGAATACAGACCCCAGACCAGACCCCTAAATAAATATAGACCCCAGACTAGACCCCTAAATAAATGCAGACCCCAAACCAGACAGCTAAATAAATACAGACCCCAGACCACACCCCTAAATATATGCAGTCCTTAGACCAGACCCCTAAATACAGACCCCAGACTAGATCCCTAAATAAATGCAGACACCAGACCAGACCCCTAAATAAATACAGACCCCAGACTGAACCCCTAAATAAATACAGACCCCAGACTAGACCCCTAATTGAATACAGACACCAAACCAGACCCCTAAATAAATACAGACCCAAGAGCAGACCCCTAAATAAATACAGACCCCAGACCAGATGCCTAAATAAATGCAGACCCCAGACCAGACGCCTAAATAAATGCAGACCCCAGACCGGACCCCTAAATAAATACAGACCCTAGACCAGACCCCAAAATAAATACAGACCCAAGACTAGACCCCTAAATGAACAGACCCCAGACCAGACACCTAAATCAATGCAGACCCCAGACCAGTCCCCTAAATAAATACAGACCCCAGACAAGACCCCTAAATAAATGCAGACCCAAGACTAGACCCCTAAATGAATACAGACCCCAGACTAGACCCCTAAATAAATACAGACCCCAGACTAGACCCCTAAATGAATACAGACCCCAGACTAGACCCATAAATAAATACAGACCCCAGACCAGACCCCTAAATAAATACAAACCACAGAAAAGACCCCTAAATGAATGCAGACCCCAGACTAGACCCCTAAATGAATACAGACCCCAGACAAGACCCCTAAATAAATAGACCCCGGACCGGACCCCTAAATAAATACAGACCCCAGACTAGACCCCTAAATAAATGCAAACCCCAGACTAGATCTCTAAATAAATACAGACCCCAGACCACACCCCTAAATAAATGCAGTCCTTAGACCAGACCCCTAAATACAGACCCTAGAGTAGACCCCTAAATGAATGCAGACCCCAGATTAGATACCTAAATAAATACAGACCCCAGACCAGACCCCATAATAAATGCAGATCCCAGACCAGACCCCTAAATAAATACAGACCCAAGACTAGACCCCTAAATAAATACAGACCCCAAACCAGACCCCTAAATAAATTCAGACCCCAGACCAGACCCCTAAATAAATACAGACCCCATACTAGACCCCCAAATTAGTGCAGACCCCAGACCGGACACCAAAATGAATACAGACCCCAGACTAGACCCCTAAATGAATACAGACCCAAGAGCACACCCCTAAATAAATGCAGACCCCAGACCAGACCCCTAAATAAATACAGACCCCAGACCAGATGCCTAAATAAATGCAGACCTCAGACCAGACGCCTAAATAAATGCAGACCCCAGACCGGACCCCTAAATAAATACAGACCCTAGACCAGACCCCAAAATAAATACAGATCCAAGACTAGACCCCTAAATGAACAGACCCCAGACCAGACACCTAAATCAATGCAGACCCCTAAATAAATACAGACCCCAGACAAGACCCCTAAATAAATGCAGACACAAGACTAGACCCCTAAATGAATACAGACCCCAGACTAGACCCCTAAATAAATACAGACCCCAGACTAGACCCCTAAATGAATACAGACCCCAGACTAGACCCATAAATAAATACAGACCCCAGACCAGACCCCTAAATAAATACAGACCACAGAAAAGACCCCTAAATGAATGCAGACCCCAGACTAGACCCCTAAATGAATGCAGACCCCAGACAAGACCCCTAAATAAATAGACCCCGGACCGGACCCCTAAATAAATACAGACCCCAGACTAGACCCCTAAATAAATGCAGACCCCAGACTAGATCTCTAAATAAATACAGACCCCAGACCACACCCCTAAATAAATGCAGTCCTTAGACCAGACCCCTAAATACAGACCCCAGAGTAGACCCCTAAATGAATGCAGACCCCAGATTAGATACCTAAATAAATACAGACCCCAGACCAGACCCCAAAATAAATGCAGATCCCAGACCAGACCCCTAAATAAATACAGACCCAAGACTAGACCCCTAAATAAATACAGACCCCAGACCAGACCCCTAAATATTTAATGACCCCAGACCAGACCCCTAAATAAATTCAGACCCCAGACCAGACCCCTAAATAAATACAGACCCCATACTAGACCCCCAAATTAGTGCAGACCCCAGACCGGACACCAAAATGAATACAGACCCCAGACTAGACCCCTAAATGAATACAGACCCCAAACCAGTCCCCTAAATTAATGCAGACTACAGACCAGACCCCTAAATAAATACAGACCACAGACCGGACCCCTAAATAAATACAGACCCCAGACTAGACCCTTAAATAAATGCAGACCCCAGACTAGACCTCTAAATAAATACAGACCCCAGACCACACCCCTAAAAATAAATGCAGACCTTAGACCAGACCCCTAAATAAATAAAGACCCCAGACCAGACCCCAAAATAATTACAGACCACAGACCTGACCCCTAAATGAATACAGACCCCAGACCTACACCTAAATAAATACAGACCCCAGACTGGACCCCAAAATGAATACAGACCACAGACCGGAATACTAAATAAATACAGACCCCAGACTAGACCCCTAAATAAATACAGACCCCAGACCATACTCCTAAATAAATACAGACCCAAGACTAGACCCCTAAATGAATACAGACCCCAGACCAGACCCCTAATTCAATACAGACCACAGACCAGACCCCAAAATAATTACAGACCCCAAACCAGACCCCTAAATAAATACAGACCCCAGAGCAGACCCCTAAATCAATGCAGACCACAGACCAGACCCCTAAATAAATACAGACCCCCAGACCAGACTCCTAAATAAATACAGACCCAAGACTAGACCCCTAAATGAATACAGACCCCAGACCAGACGCCTAAATAAATACAGACCCCAGACCAGATCCCTAATTCAATGCAGACCACAGACCAGACCCCAAAATAATTACAGACCCCAAACTAGACCCCTAAATAAATACAGACCCCAGAGCAGACCCCTAAATCAATGCAGACCACAGACCAGACCCCTAAATAAATACAGACTCCAGACCAGACCCCTAAATATTTACAGACCCCAGACCAGAACCCTAAATAAATCCAGACCCCAGACTGGACCCCTAAATAAATACAGACCCCAGACTGGACACCTAAATAAATACAGACCCCAGACTAGACCCCTAAATGAATACAGACCCTAAACCAGAACCCTAAATAAATACAGACCCCAGAGCAGACTCCTAAATTAATGCAGACCACAGACTAGACCCCTAAATGAATACAGACCCAAGACTAGACCCCTAAATGAATACAGACCCTAAACCAGACCCCTAAATAAATACAAACCACAGAGCAGACCCCTAGATCAATGCAGACCACAGACCAGACCCCTAAATAAATACTGACACCAGACTCCTAAATAAATACAGACCCAAGACTAGACCCCTAAATGAATACAGACCCCAGACCAGACCCCTAAATAAATATAGACCCCAGACTAGACCCCTAAATAAATGCAGACCCCAAACCAGACAGCTAAATAAATACAGACCCCAGACCACACCCCTAAATATATGCAGTCCTTAGACCAGACCCCTAAATACAGACCCCAGACTAGATCCCTAAATAAATGCAGACACCAGACCAGACCCCTAAATAAATACAGACCCCAGACTGAACCCCTAAATAAATACAGACCCCAGACTAGACCCCTAATTGAATACAGACACCAAACCAGACCCCTAAATAAATACAGACCCAAGAGCAGACCCCTAAATAAATACAGACCCCAGACCAGATGCCTAAATAAATGCAGACCCCAGACCAGACGCCTAAATAAATGCAGACCCCAGACCGGACCCCTAAATAAATACAGACCCTAGACCAGACCCCAAAATAAATACAGACCCAAGACTAGACCCCTAAATGAACAGACCCCAGACCAGACACCTAAATCAATGCAGACCCCAGACCAGTCCCCTAAATAAATACAGACCCCAGACAAGACCCCTAAATAAATGCAGACCCAAGACTAGACCCCTAAATGAATACAGACCCCAGACTAGACCCCTAAATAAATACAGACCCCAGACTAGACCCCTAAATGAATACAGACCCCAGACTAGACCCATAAATAAATACAGACCCCAGACCAGACCCCTAAATAAATACAGACCACAGAAAAGACCCCTAAATGAATGCAGACCCCAGACTAGACCCCTAAATGAATACAGACCCCAGACAAGACCCCTAAATAAATAGACCCCGGACCGGACCCCTAAATAAATACAGACCCCAGACTAGACCCCTAAATAAATGCAAACCCCAGACTAGATCTCTAAATAAATACAGACCCCAGACCACACCCCTAAATAAATGCAGTCCTTAGACCAGACCCCTAAATACAGACCCCAGAGTAGACCCCTAAATGAATGCAGACCCCAGATTAGATACCTAAATAAATACAGACCCCAGACCAGACCCCAAAATAAATGCAGATCCCAGACCAGACCCCTAAATAAATACAGACCCAAGACTAGACCCCTAAATAAATACAGACCCCAGACCAGACCCCTAAATATTTAATGACCCCAGACCAGACCCCTAAATAAATTCAGACCCCAGACCAGACCCCTAAATAAATACAGACCCCATACTAGACCCCCAAATTAGTGCAGACCCCAGACCGGACACCAAAATGAATACAGACCCCAGACTAGACCCCTAAATGAATACAGACCCAAGAGCACACCCCTAAATAAATACAGACCCCAGACCAGATGCCTAAATAAATGCAGACCTCAGACCAGACGCCTAAATAAATGCAGACCCCAGACCGGACCCCTAAATAAATACAGACCCTAGACCAGACCCCAAAATAAATACAGATCCAAGACTAGACCCCTAAATGAACAGACCCCAGACCAGACACCTAAATCAATGCAGACCCCTAAATAAATACAGACCCCAGACAAGACCCCTAAATAAATGCAGACACAAGACTAGACCCCTAAATGAATACAGACCCCAGACTAGACCCCTAAATAAATACAGACCCCAGACTAGACCCCTAAATGAATACAGACCCCAGACTAGACCCATAAATAAATACAGACCCCAGACCAGACCCCTAAATAAATACAGACCACAGAAAAGACCCCTAAATGAATGCAGACCCCAGACTAGACCCCTAAATGAATGCAGACCCCAGACAAGACCCCTAAATAAATAGACCCCGGACCGAACCCCTAAATAAATACAGACCCCAGACTAGACCCCTAAATAAATGCAGACCCGGGACTAGATCTCTAAATAAATACAGACCCCAGACCACACCCCTAAATAAATGCAGTCCTTAGACCAGACCCCTAAATACAGACCCCAGAGTAGACCCCTAAATGAATGCAGACCCCAGATTAGATACCTAAATAAATACAGACCCCAGACAAGACCCCAAAATAAATGCAGATCCCAGACCAGACCCCTAAATAAATACAGACCCAAGACTAGACCCCTAAATAAATACAGACCCCAGACCAGACCCCTAAATATTTAATGACCCCAGACCAGACCCCTAAATAAATTCAGACCCCAGACCAGACCCCTAAATAAATACAGACCCCATACTAGACCCCCAAATTAGTGCAGACCCCAGACCGGACACCAAAATGAATACAGACCCCAGACTAGACCCCTAAATGAATACAGACCCCAAACCAGTCCCCTAAATTAATGCAGACTACAGACCAGACCCCTAAATAAATACAGACCACAGACCGGACCCCTAAATAAATACAGACCCCAGACTAGACCCTTAAATAAATGCAGACCCCAGACTAGACCTCTAAATAAATACAGACCCCAGACCACACCCCTAAAAATAAATGCAGACCTTAGACCAGACCCCTAAATAAATAAAGACCCCAGACCAGACCCCAAAATAATTACAGACCACAGACCTGACCCCTAAATGAATACAGACCCCAGACCTACACCTAAATAAATACAGACCCCAGACTGGACCCCAAAATGAATACAGACCACAGACCGGAATACTAAATAAATACAGACCCCAGACTAGACCCCTAAATGAATACAGACCCCAAACCAGACCCCTAAATAAATACAGACCACAGACCGGACCACTAAATAAATACAGACCCCAGACTAAATCTCTAAATAAATACAGACCCCAGACTAGATCCCTAAATAAATGCAGACACCAGACCAGACCCCTAAATAAATACAGACCCCAGACCAGACCTCTAAATCAATGCAGACCACAGACCAGACCCCAAAATAATTACAGACCCCAGACCAGATGCCTAAATAAATTCAGACCCCAGACCGGACCCCTAAATAAATACAGACCCCAGACTGGACCCCTAAATAAATACAGATCCAAGACTAGACCCCTAAACAAATACAGACCCTAGACTAGACCCCTAAATGAATACAGACCCCAGACCAGACCCCTAAATAAATACAGACCCCAGACCGGACCCCTAAATAAATACAGCCCCCAGACCAGACACCTAAATAAATACAGAACCAAGACTAGATCCCTAAATGAATACAGACCCCAGACCAGACCCCTAAATAAATACAGACCCCAGACCAGACCCCTAAATCAATGCAGACCACAGACCAGGCACCAAAATAATTACAGACCCCAAACCAGACCCCTAAATAAATACAGACCCCAGACTGGACCCCTAAATAAATACAGACCCCAGACTAGACCCCTAAATAAATGCAGACCCCTGACCGGACCCCTAATAAAATTCAGACCCCAGACTAGACCCCTAAATAAATAGACCCCAGACTAGACCCCCAAATTAATGCAGACCCCAGACCGGACCCCTAAATAAATACAGACCCCAGACTAGACCCCTAAATCAATGCAGACCACAGACCAGACCCCTAAATATTTACAGACCCCAGACCAGACCCCTAAATAAATAGAGACCCCAGACTGAACCCCTAAATAAATACAGACCCCAAACCAGAACCCTAAATAAATACAGTCCCCAGAGCAGACCCCTAAATTAATGCAGACCACAGACCAGACCCCTAAATAAATACAGACCCAAGACTAGACCCCTAAATAAATACAGACCCCAGACCAGACGCCTAAATAAATGCAGACCCCAGACCGAACCCCTAAATAAATACAGACACCAGACCAGACCCCTAAATAAATACAGACCCCAGACCAGACCCCTAAATAAATACAGACCCAAGACTAGACCCCTAAATAAATACAGACACCAAACCAGACCCCTAAATAATTTCAGACCCCAGAGCAGACTCCTAAATTAATGCAGACCCCAGACCAGACCCCTAAATAAATACAGACCCCAGACCAGACCCCTAAATACAGACCCAAGACTAGACCCCCTAAATTAATACAGACCACAGAGCAGACCCCTAAATCAATGCAGACCCCAGACCAGACTCCTAAATAAATGCAGACCTCAGACCGGACCCCTAAATATTTACAGACCCCAGACCAGACCCCTTAATAAATACAGACCCCAGACCAGACCCCTAAATAAATACAGACCCAAGACTAGACCCCTAAATGAACAGACCCAAGACCAGACCCCTAAATAAATACAGACCACAGAAAAGACCCCTAAATGAATGCAGACCCCAGACTAGACCCCTAAATGAATACAGACCCCAGACAAGACCCCTAAATAAATAGACCCCGGACCGGACCCCTAAATAAATACAGACCCCAGACTAGACACCTAAATAAATACAGACCCCAGACCACACCCCTAAATAAATGCAGTCCTTAGACCAGACCCCTAAATACAGACCCCAGAGTAGACCCCTAAATGAATGCAGACCCCAGATTAGATACCTAAATAAATACAGACCCCAGACCAGACCCCTAAATAAATGCAGATCCCAGACCAGACCCCTAAATAAATACAGACCCAAGACTAGACACCTAAATAAATACAGACCCCAGACCAGACCCCTAAATATTTAATGACCCCAGACCAGACCCCTAAATAAATTCAGACCCCAGACTAGACCCCTAAATAAATACAGACCCCATACTAGACCCCCAAATTAGTGCAGACCCCAGACCGGACACCTAAATGAATACAGACCCCAGACTAGACCCCTAAATGAATACAGACCCCAAACCAGTCCCCTAAATTAATGCAGACTACAGACCAGACCCCTAAATAAATACAGACCACAGACCGGACCCCTAAATAAATACAGACCCCAGACTAGACCTCTAAATAAATACAGACCACAGACCACACCCCTAAATAAATGCAGACCTTAGACAAGACCCCTAAATAAATACAGACCACAGACCTGACCCCTAAATGAATACAGACCCCAGACCTACACCTATAATAAATACAGACACCAGACTGGACCCCAAAATGAATACAGACCACAGACCGGACCACTAAATAAATACAGACCCCAGACTAGACCCCTAAATGAATACAAACCCCAAACCAGACCCCTAAATAAATACAGACCACAGACCGGACCACTAAATAAATACAGACCCCAGACTAAATCCCTAAATAAATGCAGACCCCAGACTAGATCTCTAAATAAATACAGACCCCAGACCACACCCCATATATATGCAGTCCTTAGACCAGACCCCTAAATACAGACCCCAGACTAGATCCCTAAATAAATGCAGACACCAGACCAGACCCCTAAATAAATACAGACCCCAGACCAGACCCCTAAATCAATGCAGACCACAGACCAGGCACCAAAATAATTACAGACCCCTAAATAAATACAGACCCCAGACTGGACCCCAAAATAAATACAGACCCCAGACTAGACCCCCAAATTAATGCAGACCCCAGACCGGACCCCTAAATAAATACAGACCCCAGACTAGACCCCTAAATCAATGCAGACCACAGACCAGACCCCTAAATATTTACAGACCCCAGACCAGACCCCTAAATAAATTCAGACCCCAGACTGGACCCCTAAATAAACACAGACCCCAGACTGAACCCCTAAATAAATACAGACCCCAGACTAGACACGTAATTTAATACAGACCCCAAACCAGACCCCTAAATAAATACAGACCCCAGAGCAGACCCCTAAATTAATGCAGACCACAGACCAGACCCCTAAATAAATACAGACCCAAGACTAGACCCCTAAATAAATACAGACCCCAGACGCCTAAATAAATGCAGACCCCAGACCGAACCCCTAAATAAATACAGACACCAGACCAGACCCCTAAATAAATACAGACCCCAGACCAGACCCCTAAATAAATACAGACCCAAGACTAGACCCCTAAATAAATACAGACACCAAACCAGACCCCTAAATAAATATAGACCCCAGAGCAGACTCCTAAATTAATGCAGACCCCAGACCAGACCCCTAAATAAATACAGACCACAGACCGGACCACTAAATAAATACAGACCCCAGACTAAATCCCTAAATAAATGCAGACCCCAGACTAGATCTCTAAATAAATACAGACCCCAGACCAGACCCCTAAATAAATACAGACCCAAGACTAGACCCCTAAATTAATACAGACCCCAAACCAGACCCCTAAATAAATACAGACCCAAGACTAGAACCCTAAATGAATGCAGACCCCTGACAAGACCGCTAAATAAATACAGACCCCAGACCAGACCCCTAAATCAATGCAGACCACAGACCAGGTACCAAAATAAATGCAGACCCCAGACTGGACCCCTAAATAAATACAGACCCCAGACTAGACCCCTAAATAAATGCAGACCCCTGACCGGACCCCTAATAAAATTCAGACCGCAGACTAGACCTCTAAATAAATAGACCCCAGACTAGACCCCCAAATTAATGCAGACCTCAGACCGGACCCCTAAATAAATACAGACCCCAGACTAGACCACTAAATAAATGCAGACCCCTGACAAGACCCCTAATAAAATTCAAACCCCAGACCAGACCCCTAAATAAATGCAGACCCAATACTAGACCCCTAAATAAATGCAGACCCAATACTAGACCCCTAAATAAATACAGACCCCAGACCAGACCCCTAAATAAATACAGACCCCAGACCAGACCCCTAAATCAATGCAGACCACAGACCAGGCACCAAAATAAATGCAGACCCCAGACTGGACCTCTAAATAAATACAGACCCCAGACTAGACCCCTAAATAAATGCAGACCCCTGACCGGACCCCTAATAAAATTCAGACCGCAGACTAGACCTCTAAATAAATAGACCCCAGACTAGACCCCCAAATTAATGCAGACCTCAGACCGGACCCCTAAATAAATACAGACCCCAGACTAGACCCCTAAAAAATGCAGACCCCTGACCGGAACCCTAATAAAATTCAAACCCCAGACCAGACCCCTAAATAAATGCAGACCCCAGACCAGACCCCTAAATAAATACAGACCCCATACTAGACCCCCAAATTAGTGCAGACTCCAGACCGGACACCTAAATTAATACAGACCCCAAACCAGACCCCTAAATAAATACAGACCAGACTAGACCCTTAAATAAATGCAGACCCCAGACTAGACCTCTAAATAAATACAGACCCCAGACCGCACTCCTAAATAAATGCAGACCTTAGACCAGACCCCTAAATAAATACAGACCCCAGACCAGACCCCAAAATAATTACAGACCACAGACCTGACCCCTAAATGAATACAGACCCCAGACCTACACCTAAATAAATACAGACCCCAGACTGGACCCCAAAATGAATACAGACCCTAGACAAGACCCCTAAATAAATGCAGACCCAATACTAGACCCCTAAATAAATGCAGACCCAATACTAGACCCCTAAATAAATACAGACCCCAGACCAGACCCCTAAATAAATACAGACCCCAGACCAGACCCCTAAATCAATGCAGACCACAGACCAGGCACCAAAATAAATGCAGACCCCAGACTGGACCTCTAAATAAATACAGACCCCAGACTAGACCCCTAAATAAATGCAGACCCCTGACCGGACCCCTAATAAAATTCAGACCGCAGACTAGACCTCTAAATAAATAGACCCCAGACTAGACCCCCAAATTAATGCAGACCTCAGACCGGACCCCTAAATAAATACAGACCCCAGACTAGACCCCTAAAAAATGCAGACCCCTGACCGGAACCCTAATAAAATTCAAACCCCAGACCAGACCCCTAAATAAATGCAGACCCCAGACCAGACCCCTAAATAAATACAGACCCCATACTAGACCCCCAAATTAGTGCAGACTCCAGACCGGACACCTAAATTAATACAGACCCCAAACCAGACCCCTAAATAAATACAGACCAGACTAGACCCTTAAATAAATGCAGACCCCAGACTAGACCTCTAAATAAATACAGACCCCAGACCGCACTCCTAAATAAATGCAGACCTTAGACCAGACCCCTAAATAAATACAGACCCCAGACCAGACCCCAAAATAATTACAGACCACAGACCTGACCCCTAAATGAATACAGACCCCAGACCTACACCTAAATAAATACAGACCCCAGACTGGACCCCAAAATGAATACAGACCCTAGACAAGACCCCTAAATAAATGCAGACCCTAGACCAGACCCCTAAATTAATACAGACCCCAAACCAGACCCCTAAATAAATACAGACCCCAGACCGGACCCCTAAATAAATGCAGACCCTAGACCAGACCCCTAAATACAGACCCAAGACTAGACCCCTAAATAAATGCAGACCCTAGACCAGACCCCTAAATAAATACAGACCCAAGACCAGACCGCTAAATGAATACAGACCACAGACCGGACCACTAAATAAATACAGACCTCAGACTAGACCCCTAAATAAATGCAGACCCCAGACCACACCCCTAAATATATGCAGTCCTTAGACCCGACACCTAAATACAGACCCCAGACAAGATCCCTAAATAAATACAGACCCAAGACTAGAGCACTAAATGAATACAGAACCCAAACCAGACCCCTAAATAAATACAGACCCCAGAGCACACCCCTAAATGAATGCAGACCACAGACTAGACCCGTAATGAATACAGACCCCAGAACAGACCCCTAAATAAATTAGACCCCAGACTAGACCCCTAAATAAATGCAGACCCCAGACCAGACCACTAAATAAATAGACCATGGACCAGACCCCTAAATAAATGCGGACCCCTAAATAAATACAGAACCCAGACTAGACCACTTAATAAATGCAGACCCTAGACCAGACCCCTTAATAAATACAGCCCCAAGACTAGAGCACTAAATGAATACAGACCCCAGACCAGACTCCTAAATAAATACAGACCACAGACTGAACCCCTAAATGAATACAGACCCCAAACCAGACCCATAAAATTAATGCAGACTACAGACCAGACCCCTAAATAAATACAGACCCAAGACTAGACCCCTAAATGAATAAAGACCCCAAACCAGACCCCTAAATAAATACAGACCCCAGACCAGACCCCTAAATAAATTCAGACCCCAGACCAGACTCCTAAATGAATGCAGACCCCAGACCAGACTCCTAAATAAATACAGACCCCAGACCAGACACCTAAATGAATACAGACCCCTAAATAATTACAGACCCCAGACCGAACGCCTAAATAAATACAGACCCCAGACTAGACTCCTAAATAAATACAGACCCCAGACCAGACTCCTAAATGAATGCAGACCCCAGACCAGACTCCTAAATAAATACAGACCCCAGACCAGACCCCTAAATGAATACAGACCCCTAAATAATTACAGACCCCAGACCAGACGCCTAAATAAATTCAGACCCCAGACCGGACCCCTAAATAAATACAAACCCCAGACTGGACCCCTAAATTAATGCAGACCATGTACCAGACCCCTAAATCAATGCAGACCCTAGACCAGACCCCTAAATAAATACAGACCCCAGACCAGACCCCCAAATTAATGCAGACCCCAGACCGGACCCCTAAATAAATACAGACCCCAGACCACACCCCTAAATAAATGCAGAGCCCAGAGTAGACCCCTAAATGAATGCAGACCCCAGACTAGATCCCTAAATAAATGCAGACCCTAGACCGGTCCACTAAATAAATACAGACCCAAGACCAGACCCCTAAATGAATACAGACCCCAGACAAGACCCCTAAATCAATGCAGACCACAGACCCCTAAATATTTAATGACTTCAGACCAGACCCCTAAATAAATTCAGACCCCAGACCAGACCCCTAAATAAAAACAGACCCCAGACTAGACCCCTTAATAAATACAGACCCCAGACCAGACCCCCAAATTAATGCAGACCACGTACCTGACGCCTAAATAAATACAGACCCCAGACTAGACTCCTAAATAAATACAGACCCCAGACCAGACTCCTAAATGAATGCAGACCCCAGACCAGACTCCTAAATAAATACAGACCCCAGACCAGACCCCTAAATGAATACAGACCCCTAAATAATTACAGACCCCAGACCAGACGCCTAAATAAATTCAGACCCCAGACCGGACCCCTAAATAAATACAAACCCCAGACTGGACCCCTAAATTAATGCAGACCATGTACCAGACCCCTAAATCAATGCAGACCCTAGACCAGACCCCTAAATAAATACAGACCCCAGACCAGACCCCCAAATTAATGCAGACCCCAGACCGGACCCCTAAATAAATGCAGACCCTAGACCAGACCCCTAAATAAATACAGACCCAGGAAAAGAGTACTAAAAGAATACAGAACTCAGACCAGACCCCTAAATAAATACAGACCCCAGACCAGACCCCCAAATTAATTCAGACCCCAGACCGGAACCCTAAATGAATACAGACCCCAGACTAGACCACTAAATAAATACAGACCACAGACTAGATCCCTAAATAAATACAGACCACAGACTAGACCCATAAATAAATGCAGACCCTAGACCAGACCCCTAAATAAAAACAGACCCCAGACCAGACCCCCAAATTAATTCAGACCCCAGACCGGAACCCTAAATGAATACAGACCCCAGACTAGACCACTAAATAAATACAGACCACAGACTAGATCCCTAAATAAATACAGACCACAGACTAGACCCATAAATAAATGCAGACCCTAGACCAGACCCCTAAATAAAAACAGACCCCAGACCAGACCCCCAAATTAATTCAGACCCCAGACCGGAACCCTAAATGAATACAGACCCCAGACTAGACCACTAAATAAATACAGACCACAGACTAGATCCCTAAATAAATACAGACCCCAGAACAAACCCATAAATAAATACAGACCCCAGACCAGACCCCTAAATAAATACAGACCCCAGACCAGACACCTAAATAAATGCAGACCCCAGACCAGACCCCTATATCAATGGAGACCACAGACCAGTCCCCTAAATAAATACAGACCCCACACCAGACCCCTAAATAAATACAGACCCCAGACCAGACCCCTAAATAAATACAGACCCCTGACCGGACCCCTAAATAAATGCAGACCCCAGACTGGACCCCTAAATAAATACAGACCCCAGACCAGACCCCCAAATTAATGCAGACCATGTACCGGACGCCTAAATAAATACAGACCCAAGACTAGAGCACTAAATAAATGCAGACCCCAGACCAGACCCCCAAATAATTACAGACTCCAGACCAGACGCCTAAATAATTACAGACCACAGACCAGACCCCCAAATAATTACAGACTCCAGACCAGACGCCTAAATAAATTCAGACCCCTGACCGGACCCCTAAATAAATGCAGACCCCAGACTGGACCCCCAAATTAATGCAGACCATGTACCGGACGCCTAAATAAATACAGACCCAAGACTAGAGCACTAAATAAATGCAGACCCCAGACCAGACACCTAAATAAATACAGACCCCAGATCAGACCCCTTAATAAATACAGATCCCAGACCAGACCCCTAAATAAATGCAGACCCCAGACCAAACCCCTAAATAAATACAGACCCCAGACCAGACCCCTAAATAATTACAGACCCCAGACCAGACCCCTAAATAATTACAGACCCCAGACCAGACCCATAAATAAATACAGACCACAGACTGGACCCCTAAATAAATAGACCCCTAACTAAATACAGACCCCAGACCAGACCCCTAAATAACTACAGACCCCAGACCCGACCCCTAAATAAATACAGACCCCAGACCACTTCCCTAAATAAATACAGATCACAGACCAGACCCCTAAATAAATACAGACCCCAGACCAGACCCCTAAATACAGACCCCAGACTGGACCCCTAAATAAATAGACCCCAGACTAGAACCCTAAATAAATGCAGACCCCAGACCAGACCCCTAAATAAATGCTGACCCCAGACCGGACCACTAAATAAATACAGACCCTAGACTAGACTACTAAATAAATACAGACCCCAGACCAGACCCCTAAATTAATGCAGGCCACAGACCAGACCACTAAATAATTACAGACCCCTGACCAGACCCCTAAATAATTACAGACCCCAGACCAGACCCCTAAATAATTACAGACCCCAGACCAGACCCATAAATAAATACAGACCACAGACTGGACCCCTAAATAAATAGACCCCTAACTAAATACAGACCCCAGACCAGACCCCTAAATAACTACAGACCCCAGACCCGACCCCTAAATAAATACAGACCCCAGACCACTTCCCTAAATAAATACAGACTAGACTACTAAATAAATACAGACCCCAGACCAGACCCCTAAATCAATGCAGGCCACAGACCAGACCACTAAATAATTACAGACCCCTGACCAGACCCCTAAATAAATACAGACCCCAGACCAAACCCCTAAATACAGACCCCAGAACGGACCCCTAAATAAATACAGACCCCAGACCGGACACCTAAATACAGACCCAAGACTAGACCCCTAAATAAATGCAGTCCCCAGACCACACCCCTAAATAAATACAGACCCCAGAAAAGACCCCTAAAAAAATGCAGACCCCCAGACCAGACCCCTAAATAAATACAGACCCCAGACCAGACCCCTAAATAAATACAGACCCCAGACCAGACCCCTGAATAAATACAGACCCCAGACCAGGCCCCTAAATAAATGCAGACCCCAGACCAGACCCCTAATCAATGGAGACCACATACCAGTCTCCTAAATAAATACAGACCCCAGACTAGACCCCTAAATAAATACAGACCCCAGACCCCTAAATAAATACAGACCCCAGACCAGACCCCTAAATAAATACAGACCCCTAAATATAAACCCAGATTCTATATTGTGGATGAAAAGGGTTTTGCCAATAACCTGAGCAAATAACCGTTGTTTATCTCTACTGTAGGAGTGGCATGTATTGCTACTGTGTTCTGCAGACCCCTGACCAGGCCATAAGAAACCCTGGTTGGGAAACACAGCTCTGGACACTAGACTGGCACTCATGATGCCCACATCAGACATAGCAGAGCAGGTTACTGCCAGGCAGGTGCCACCTGAGGATTCCATGACCTCTGACATCACGTGACCTGCACACGACCAACTGCCGTTTACTTTCAACTGTCGACGGCAGCGATCGGACTGAAGTCTACAGGTAGGACGATATTGGTGAAAATGGCGTCCAATGGACATGGAGAAGACGAAGAGAAGCGAGAAGAGGAGAAGAGGAAGAGGGAGGAGGACAGCGTCACCGGATTCAAGAAGATGACGAAGAAGAGGAGAGGAGCCAAGGACAGAGGATTGGAGGATGAGGAGCCAAGACCTGGGAGCAGCCAAGACCCTGGAACATCCAGCCCCTATGCCAGGCTTACCATCAGCCGCTTCACCATCCACCAGGTCCTGGGTAGGGGCAGCTTTGGCAAAGTGAGTAGAATATCTAAATATTTCATTTTATAGGGTGGTAAACCTAAAGTTGACCTTTTATCTCCATCAATTGTTCTCTGTTGTCACCATGTTATGCTAGATGGATGATGGGTGTAGTGTTCTCCTATGGGATGCCTAATAGGACATCCAGAAGTATTCCTGCCCCCATAACCACTACTTTAGTTTTTCATTTTAGTATTTTTCTGTCGACATATGAGAGATTTTGATTTTTGGGGGCACGAGTTGTCGTTTTTAATGGCTCCATTCAATGTTCCATATCATTTACTGGGAACATTGTAAAAGGCTGTTTTTTTTTAGGTGAAATAGCAAAAAAAAAAAAAACAGCAATTCCTCCATTGGTTTAATAATTTGGCTTTTATGGTGTTAACTAAGTGGTAAAAATGACACGTTACCTTTATTCTGCGGGTCAGTACAATAACGGGGATACCAAAATTATATTGGTTTATTTTTTATACTTTTTATCCAATAAAAACAATTTGTAAAGAAATTAATTTGGTGTGTCTCCATATTCTGAAACCCAGAATTTTTTTTATTTTCCTGTTGATGGGGCGGTGTGAGGACTTCTTTTTTGTGGGGCGAGCTGTACTGTTTATTGGTACTATTTTGGGTTACATAAAACTTTTAATCACTTTTTAACTTTTTATTCCATTTTTCGAGGAGCTAAACAAAACGAAACAGAAAAAAGTTTATTTATTTATTTTGACTGCAATATTTATGTATCGCTTGAATTGTTCTTTTAGCCTCCCCCTATTAAGCTTAGTAGGAGGACCAAGTTGGCAGACCTTGGGGTCTCCATTAGGCCCCCTGGCTGCCATGACAACTATCTACACACTGTGATCGCGCTGCGGGTAGGGGTGATGGGGTGACAGCGGGAGCTTACCTCTATTTAACTGTTTAGATGCCACGGTCGCTATTATAGCGTATGATCCTGCTCCATACTACCCCCACCAACTAAGATAATTATGTCAAATGTGGGTAAGGCGTGAAGACCTCTCCATACAGGACCCAACAGCAGACACTGCATTATGCTGGGAGCTCAGCTTTGTTCTGCTGTAGAGTCCTGGGCACTACCCGACTGACCCACCTCTCTGTCCACCCCTGTTCCTTCTTCTTCTCATGAGGAATCTCCATTTGTTTTCCTCAGGTGGTCCTGGCATCAGTCCCCGGCCGAAACACCTACATGGCCGTAAAAATGATCACCAAACGGGACAATACGGACGAAATTATGAGAGAGCGGCGGATACTCCTAGCGGCCAGACACTGCCCGTTCCTATGCCACCTCTATGCCGCACATCAATCTGAGGAGCGGGCATTTTTTATCACGGAGTATCTGTCCGGTGGCAGCCTGGAGGCTTTGATCAGGATGTGCGGCTGCTTGAACATCGGCAACGTAAGGCGAGTAAATAATCAGGAGACTTAGGGGGGTGGAAAGAAGAAAAGATGAGGGGGGAGGTCAGATGAAGGATAATACAGAGAATGCAGAATACAGGCTGCCATAATCAGCGCCTCCTCTCTGCTAGAGACCGCACACACTCCATCATAACATGATATTAGGGAATTGATAGAGGAAGATTTCATGACATTGAGACTCCGCTCTGTTCTCCCCATCAGATTCTACACAGCAGAGATGATATGTGGCCTCCAGTTCCTCCATGGACACAACATCGTCCACCGGTAAGCAGAACTTCCCCCTTCTTTCATTCTCCTTTACATGCTGGAAACAGTGCACCCAGCTTTCCTACACTCCTGAATGGCTATTCTGCTTGGTGGTGAAATGACCCATCCCCCGTCTCCTGGATCACTGGGCGGATTTGTCATTCTCTCGTCTTATTTCTTTGCAGAGATCTAAAGCCGGAGAATATAATGTTGGATGCAGATGGCCACGTCCGTATCATCGACCTGGGATTGGCCCAAGATGGCGTCACCGCCTCCAATAAGATCCGTGGAGTGACGGGAACGTTGCATTACATGGCCCCCGAGGTGCTTCTTAGAAAAAAATACGGCACCGCAGTTGACTGGTGGAGCCTGGGGATTGTGGTGTCCAGGATGGCAGCAGGACGCTCCCCATTTTACAACGGCCCCGTCAGGCAAATGGCTATCAAAGCCATCACCACCGCGAAGCCTAAATTTCCAACTTGGCTTAATCCTGACGTGAAACATCTGACCAAGAGACTGGTCCGTAAAAATTCTAAGAGGCGCCTCGGTGTGTGCGGGAACATCAGAGAGCATCCATTCTTCTCCACCATCGGCTGGGAGGAACTGCAGGAGAGGAGGGCACAGCCACCATTTACACCATTTGTGCCCGTTCTGGAGAACCAACATCTGAAGTGGCCAGAGAATAACAAAGCCCTTCACCCCTTGGCCGGGTTCAGCTTCATGTCACCAAGCTGGAACCAATAAGATCTCAGGACAAGGGCCCAGAACTTCATGCCTCCTGACCCGCGCCTCAAGTCTCTGCTGCTGTATGTTACCTCGGCTGCCCAGACCATCATCTCTCTCCTTACCATCTTCATGCCACACCTCTGCCATCTTGCTGCTGCACCAGAGCCTTGACTTGCCATCCTCCAATCCCGGGCAGGCATCTGACATCACTCCAGCCTGAAGATCCTCTACACCCCCCAGGAGCGGCCTGTGCTTAGTTTCCATCTGGGGAGATCAGGAATAATAGCCGCATGTTGTAGTCCTGGGGCCGGAGCGGCCATTATACCTGATCTCACCTCAGCACAGGCCAGGTAAGTAATGCACCCACATCACCCACATCACCCACATCACTCACATCACCCCACTATATAATAAGTATAGACACCACACTACATGATAAGTATAGACACCCGCATATAGACACATAGTACATTTAGATTAGACTTTAGCCTTTGATCCTGGGATTATTCTGATCGCCATATTTGGGGTCAGGAAGGAATTTTCCCCCCTTAATATGAGGACAATTGGCTCATTCCTCACAGGGGGTTTTCGCCTTCCTCTTGATCAACACGGCCTTAAATAGGTTTAGGATGATAGAGTAATAAGTAGTAACACACATAAGTGACATAATATAAATATAGAAAATAATTTAAAATAATTCTTAATTTAATACAATTTATAGTTTACACATAAATAAATACAGCAGTTCATTAAAAATAATAATATAAAAAATGAATAATTTTCCCCTAGTCTTTCCCCATATTACACGTTACACTTCAGCCTTTGATCCTGGGATTTATGCCGATCGCCATATTTGGGGTCAGGAAGGAATTTCCCCCCCTAATATGAGGACAATTGGCTCATTCCTCACAGGGGGTTTTCGCCTTCCTCTGGATCAACACGGCCTTTAGATAGGTTTAGTATAATAGATAAATAGATGACACATACATATACACAGTATATAATAATAGTAGTCTTAATACTTCTAGAATAATCTCCTAATAATAAAATATAACCTTCCCTTATCTGTAAATAAAACTTTCCTTTTACCCCCTACATCTTTGTGCTTGTTTTTATTCCCATTGGACTTCTGTGTAGTTTATGTTGTCCGAGCTCTGAGACCCCCACCAATCACTAGAACGAAGCAGCTGAAGGTCTCGTGTGAGCGCTCAGCCGCTTCCTGTCTGTTCAGCTTTTTCCGGAAAAATGTATCGGCTCATAGACTTTCTATTGAGTCCGTTCACCGATACATTTATTTCTGGAAAAAGCCGAACAAACACGAAGCGACTGAGCGCTCACACGGGGGCTTCAGCTGCTTCATTCTAGTGATTGGTGGGGGTCTCAGTGCTCGGACCCCCACCAATCCAATCTTCTGACGTGTCACTATGTCACTATGACATGTCAGAAGTATGTCAGATTTAAAGCCCAAATGTGGTGTGAACAGAGCCTTACAGGGGTTGTCCGGTTTTTAAAATACCGTTTTGCTAGAGGGGTCCAGTAATCTGTGGGGGAACTTGCTGCAAGAGTTTAATTTCCCTACAGCATCTCTAAAGGGGAATTAAAGTATTACACAGTTCTATAATCACCGGGCTGGGCATGTAATACATGGATGTGATGGTCCTCCTGAGCAGGAGATGATGTTTGTAGCCCCTCTCCATTCTGGATAATTAATCAGGGTCCTGAACGGGGGAACCCACACTATTACCCCAAAATTCCCTAATAGGGCATTTGAAAATGGGGTTTCCAAACCAGAAAACAGCTTTATTGGTTATATAATGATAAGTGAGAGTTTGTTACAATGTATCAGTGCAGGAGAGAGCTGAAGTACAGGCTATTTAGATTGTGGAGGATTATCTAAACGGGATACACTGAATGGGGCACAGTGTGGGATGGAGGATCGGCTACAATGCTGCCCCCTACAGTCAGGGCCCTCACCTCATGGATGCTCCTGTTACCAGATCCTTCACACCAGAGATCAACATTCATGAAGAAGAAAAATCCCCTGCAGAGACGTCCACACCGAGAGATCCAATAGGACTGGTCTATACAAGGAGTCGTCATATCCGGGGGCATATTTACAGCCATGCCCCCATATAATAAATACTTTATTCCTGTATACATGAGAAGTTCTACAACTTTATAATATCATTTATGTTTCAATTACTCACCATTTTCAAGATCTGTTTGCTGTCAGTGAATGAGGACACTCTTGCTCACATTCAGATGCAGTGAACCTGTACATCGCTAGTCCTGCTCTCAGCTAAGAAACATAAAGTAGATTAGGAAGTTGTAGAACTTTTCATTTATACAGCGATTAAGCTTTAGTTACATAAAATCGGAAAACACACAGGAAGAGGATTCATTACCGGTAGTACTACAGTGATCTGGTGCCCGCAGGTATCTAATGGTAAATACGGCCCTGGTGGGTACCTCACCTTTATGTGACAGGCCATAAAATGTCATATAGGAAAAAACGTAAGAAAGAACTTACCATACGGGGATCATATATGTTATGTCGCTGGAAGAAACCTGCAGCACTGACACCAATGGAACATGAGGATGACGCCTCTCAATGTGCCGTCCATCACCCCCATCATCCCACGAGTTTCACTCCACCTGTGACTCTGCCGACTAAGGTGAATACTGACTAAACACAAACTCTGACCGGCCTCATCACTAGTCCATATTGTCATACAGCCGCCTCCGATCCCTAATGCAGTGGTGGTGAACTAACCCTTATCCACTTACATGTGGTTTCCAGTAGTCAGTGGTACATATAATATCCAGAGACTAGTGGTCAGTGGTACATATAGTATCCACAGTCTGGTGGCCAGTGAGTAAATATAGTATTCAGAGTCTGGTGGTCAGTGGTATATATAGTATCCAGAGTCTGGTGGTCAGTCGT